>NW_012310561.1:0-2395 GCF_000151885.1 Dipodomys ordii | reverse complement strand
GAAGAAAGGAGAAAGAGAAGCAGAAGCAGAAAAAGAAGCAGAAAGCAGAATCAGAAAGGACAAGCACAAGCAGAAGGAGATGCAGAAGCAGAAGCAGGAGAAGCAGAAGAAGCAGAAGCAGAAGGAGAAGAAGAAAGGAGAAGAAGCAGAATCAGTAGAAGCAGAAGCAGAAGTAGAAAAAGAAAGCCGACGAAGAGAAGCAGAACGAGAGGCAAGAGAAGCAGAAGAAGCAGAAGCGGGAGAAGCAGAAGAAGAAGAAACAGAAGAAGGAGAAGGAGCAGAAGCAGAAGGAGAAGCAGAAAGAGAAGCAGGAAAAGCAGAAGAAGCAGAAGCAGGAGAAGCAGAAGCAGAAGAAACAGGAGAAGGACAAGAAGCAGAAGCAGAAGGAGAAGCAGAAACAGAAGGAGAAGCAGAAAGAGAAGGAGGGGAAGCAGAAGAAGCAGAAGCAGGAGAAGCAGAAGCATAAGAATCCGAAGAAGCAGAAGCAGAACCTGAAGCAGAAGGAGAAGCAGGAGAAGCAGAAAAAGCAGAATCTGGAGAAGCAGAATGACAAGCTTAAGGAGAAGCAGAAGCAGAAAGAGAATCAAAAGCAGAAGGAGAAGCAGAAGAAACAGAAGAAGCAGAAGCAGTAGCAGTTGCAGCAGAAGCAGAAGGAGAAGCAGAAGGAAAAGCAGAAGCACGAGAAGGAGAAGGAGAAACAAAAGCAGAAGCAGAAGGAGAATCAGAAGGAGAAGCAGAAGAAACAGAAGGAGAAGCAGAAGGAGAAACAGAAGCAGAAGAAGCAGCAGAAGGAGAAGCAGAAGCAGAAGAAGATGCAGAAGGAGAAGCAGAAGAAGCAGAAGCTGAAGGAGAAGTAGAAGTAGTAGAAGGAGAGGGAAGAGCAGCAGAAGCAATAAGAGAAGCAGAAGGAGAAGCAGAATCAGAATGAGAAGCAGAATGAGAAGCAGAAGAAACAGAAGATGCAGGAATAGCAGAAGAAGAAGAAAGAGAAGAAAAAGAAGAAGAAGAAGAAGAAGGAGAAGAAGAAGAAGAAGAAGAAGAAGAAGAAGAAGAAGAAGAAGAAGAAGAAGAAGAAGAAGAAGAAGAAGTAGAAGGAGAAGAAGAAGAAGAAGGAGAAGCATAAGGAGAAGCAGAAGAAGCGAAGCGGAGAAGCGAAGCAGAAGAAAAAGAATAAGCATAAGAAGCAGAATCAGAGGAGAAGCAGAAGAAGGAGAAGGAGCAGCAGAAGGAGAAGCAGAAGGAGAAGCAGAAACAGAAGAAGCAGCAGAAGGAGAAGCAGAAGCAGAAGAAGATGCAGAAGGAGAAGCAGGAGAATCAGAAGAAGCAAAAGCACAAGGAGAAGCAGAATAGGAGAAGGAGAAGGAGAAGGAAAGGCAGCAGAAGCAATAGGAGAAGCAGAAGGAGAAGCAGAAGCAGAATGAGAAGCAGAAAGAGAAGCACTAGTAGCAGAAGAAGCAGGAAAAGCAGAAGCAGAAGAAAGAGAAGAAGAAGAAGACGAAGAAGAAGAAGAAGAAGAAGAAGAAGAAGAAGAAGAAGAAGAAGAAGAAGAAGAAGAAGAAGAAGAAGGAGAAGGAGAAGAAGGAGAAGGAGAAGGAGAAGCATAAGGAGAAGCATAAGGAGAAGCAGAAGAAGCAGAAGCAGGAGGAGCAGAAGCAGAAGAAAAAGAATAAGCATAAGAAGCAGAATCAGAGGGAGAAGCTGGAGAAGCAGAATGAGAAGCAGAATGAGAATCAGAAGGAGAAGCAGAAGCAGAAAGAGAATCAAAAGCAGAAGGAGAAGCAGAAGAAACAGAAGAAGTAGAAGCAGTAGCAGTTGTAGCAGAAGCAGAACGAGAAGCAGAAGGAAAAGCAGAAGAACAAGAAGGAGAAGGAGAAACAGAAGGAGAAGCAGAAGGAGAAGCAGAAAGAGAAGCAGGTAAAGCAGAAGAAGAAGCAGAAGGAGAATCAGAAGGAGAAGCAGAAGAAGGAGAAGGAGAAGCAGAAGCAGAAGAAGATGCAGAAGGAGAAGCAGAAGAAGCAGAAACAGAAGGAGAAGCAGGAAAAGCAGAAGAAGCAGAAGCAAAAGGTGAAGCAAAAGAAGGAGAAGGAGAAGCAGAGGCAGAAGAAGAAGCATAAGGACAAGCACAAGCAGAAGGAGATGCAGAAGGAGAAGCAGGAGAAGCAGAAGAAGAAGAAGGAGAAGGAGAAAGAGAAGGATTAGGAGTAGGAGAAACAGAGGGATAAGCAGAAGCAGAAAGAGAAGGAGAATGAGAAGGAGAAGCAGGAGAAGCAGAAGAAGCAGAAGCGGGAGAAGCAGAAGCAGAAGAAACATAGGAAGGAGAAGAAGCAGAAGGAGAAGCAGAAACAGAAGGAAAAGCAGAAAGAGAAGCAGGAGAAGCAGAAGAAGCAGCAGCAGG
>NW_012310560.1:0-2395 GCF_000151885.1 Dipodomys ordii | reverse complement strand
CAGAAGAAGCAGCAGAAGGAGAAGCAGAAGCAGAAGGAGATGCAGAAGGAGAAGCAGGAGAAGCAGAAGAAGCAAAAGCAGGAGAAGCAGAAGTAGGAGAAGGAGAATGAGAAGGAAGGGCAGCAGAAGGAATAGGAGAAGCAGAAGGAGAAGCAGAAGCAGAATGAGAAGCAGAAAGAGAAACAGTAGAAGCAGAAGAAGCAGGAAAAGCAGAAGCAGACGATAGAGAAGAAGAAGAAGAAGAAGAAGAAGAAGAAGAAGAAGAAGAAGAAGAAGAAGAAGAAGAAGAAGAAGAAGAAGAAGAAGAAGAAGAAGAAGAAGAAGAAGAAGAAGAAGAAGTAGAAGAAGAAGAAGAAGAAGAAGAAGAAGAAGAAGAAGAAGAAGAAGAAGAAGAAGAAGAAGAAGAAGAAGAAGAAGAAGAAGAAGAAGAAGGAGAAGCATAAGGAGAAGTAGTAGAAGCAGAAGAAGCAGAAACAGGAGAAGCAGAAGATAAAGAATAAGCAAATGAAGCAGAAGCAGAAGCAGTGGGAGAAGCAGAAGAAGGAGAAGGAGAAGGAGCAGCAGAAAGAGAAGCAGAAGCAGAAAGAGAAGCAGAAACAGAAGGAGAACAAGAAGGAAAAGCAGGAGAATCAGAAGAAGCAGAAGTAGAAGCAGAAAGAGAAGAAAGAGAAGAAGAAGTAGAATCAGAAGAAAGAGAAGAAGAAGAAGCAGAAGAAACAGAAGCAAAAGAAACAGAAGAAGGAGAAGAGCAGAAGCAGATGCAGAAGGAGAAGCAGAAGCAGAAGGAGAAGCAGAAAGAGAAGCAGGAGAAGCAGAAGAAGCAGGAGAAGCAGAAGCAGAAGAAACAGGAGAAGCCGAAGAAGCAGAAGCAGAATCTGAAGCAGAAGGAGAAACAGAAGAAGCACAATCTGAAGCAGAAGCAGAAGAAACAGAAATAGTAGAATAAGCAGAAGGAGAAGCAGCAGGAGAAGCAGAAGAAAAAGACGGAGAAGGCGAGAGAGAAGGATTAGGAGTAGGAGAAGCAAAAGGATAAGCAGAATCTGAAAGAGAAGCAGAAGGAGAAGCAGCACGAGAAGTAGGAGAAGCAGAAGAAGCAGAAGCAGGAGAAGCAGAAGAAACAGAAGACGCAGAAGCAGAATGAGAAGCAGAAGGAGAAATTGAAGCAGAAGCAGAAGGAGAAGCAGAAGGAGAAGGAGAAGCAAAAGAAGGAGAAGGAGAAGCAGAAAGAGAAGCAGAACGAGAAGCATGAGAAGCAGAAGCAGGAGAGGCAGAAGGAGAAGAAACAGAGGAAGGAGAAGAAGCAGAAGCAGAAGGAGAAGCAGAAGGAGAAGCAGGAGAAGCAGAAGCAGAAGGAGAAGCAGGAAAAGCAGAAGAAGCAGCAGCAGGAGAAGTAGAAGCAGAAGAAGCTGAAGAAGCAGAAGCAGAAACTGAAGCAGAAGGAGAAGCAGGAGAAGCAGAAGAAGCAGAATCTGGTAGAAGCAGAAGGAGAAGCAGAAGCAGAAAGAGAAGCAAAAGCAGAAGGAGAAGCAGAAGGAGAAGCAGAAGAAACAAAAGAAGCAGAGGCAGTAGCAGAAGAAGCTGAAGATGCAGAAGCAGAAGGAGAAGCAGAAGGAAAAGCAGAAGAACGAGAAGGCTTAACAGAAGGAGAAGCAGAAAGAGAAGCAGAAAAAGGAGCAGGAGAAAGAAAAGCAGCAGGAGAAGCAGAAAGAGCTGCAGAAGGAGAAGCAGGAGATGCAGAAACAAGAGAAGCAGAAGCAGAAGAAACAGGAGAAGGACAAGACGCAGAAGCCGAGGGAGAAGCAGAAACAGAAGGAGAAGCAGAAAGAGAAGTAGGGGAAGCAGAAGAAGCAGAAGCTGGAGAAGCAGAAGCATAAGAATCCGAAGAAGCAGAAGCAGAACCTGAAGCAGAAGGAGAAGCAGATGAAGCAGAAGAAGCAGAATCTGGAGAAGCAGAATGAGAAGCAGTAGGAGAAGCAGAAGCAGAAAGAGAATCAAAAGCAGAAGGAGATGCAGAAGAAGTAGAAGCCGTAGCAGTTGTAGCAGAAGCAGAACGAGAAGCAGAAGGAAAAGCAGAAGAACAAGAAGGAGAAGGAGAAACAGAAGGAGAAACACAAGAAGAAGCAGAAAGAGAAGCTGGTAAAGCAGCAGAAGAAGAAGCAGAAGGAGAATCAGAAGGAGAAGCAGAAGAAGGAGAAGGAGAAGCAGAAGAAGATGCAGAAGGAGAAGCAGGCGAAGCAGAAGAAGCAGAAGCAGAAGAAGGACAAACAGAAGAAGCAGAAGCAAAAGGAGAAGCAAAAGAAGGAGAAGGAGAAGCAGAAGCAGAAGAAGAAGCATAAGGACAAGCACAAGCAGGAGATGCAGAAGGAGGAGCAGGAGAAGCAGAAGAAACAGAAGC
>NW_012310559.1:0-2395 GCF_000151885.1 Dipodomys ordii | reverse complement strand
GGAGAAGGACTTGAAGCTGAAGCTGAAGGAGTTTTCTTGAAACAGAAGGAGAAGCATAAGGAGAAGCAGTAGAAGCAGAAGAAGCAGAAGCAGGAGAAGCAGAAGCATAAGAATGCGAAGACGCAGAAGCAGAACCTGAAGCAGAAGGAGAAGCAGGAGAAGCAGAAGAAGCAGAATCTGGAGAAGCAGAATGAGAAGCAAAAGGAGAAGCAGAAGCAGAAAGAAAATCAAAAGCAGAAGGAGAAGCAGAAGAAACAGAAGAAGTAGAAGCAGTAGCAGAAGGAGAAGAGAAGAAGCAGAAGCAGAAGGAGAAGCAGGAGAAGCATAAGAAGCAGAATCTGGAGAAGCAGAAGGAGAAGCAGAAGCAGAAAGAGAAGCAAAAGCAGAAAGAGAAGCAGAAGAAACAGAAGAAGCAGAGGCAGTAGCAGAAGAACAGAAGATTCAGAAGCAGAAGGAGAAGCAGAAGGAAAAGCAGAAGAACTAGAAGGAGAAGGAGAAACAGGAGTAGAAACAGAAAGAGAAGCAGAAGAAGGAGCAGTAGAAGGAAAAGCGGCAGGAGAAACAGAAAGAGCAGCAGAAGGAGAAGCAGGAAATGCAGAAACAGGAGAAGAACAAGCAGAAGAAACAGGAGAAGGACAAGAAGCAGAAGCAGAAGGAGAAGCAGAAAGAGAAGGAGGGGAAGCAGAAGAAGCAGAAGCAGGAGAAGCAGAAGCATAAGAATCCGAAGAAGCAGAAGCAGAACCTGAAGCAGAAGGAGAACAGGAGAAGCAGAAGAAGCAGAATCTGGAGAAACAGAAGGAGAAGCAGAAGCAGAAAGAGAAGCAGAAGGAGAAGCAGAAGGGGAAGCAGAAGAAACAGAAGAAGCAGAGGCAGTAGCAGAAGATGCAGAAGGAGAAGCAGAAGGAAAAGCAGAAGAACGAGAAGGAGAAGGAGTAGGAGAAACAGAAGGAGAAGCAGAAAGAGAAGCAGAAGAAGGAGCAGGAGAAGGAAAAGCAGCAGGAGAAGCAGAATGAGCAGCTGAAGGAGAAGCAGAAGCAGAAGCAGAAGCAGAAGTAGAAGCAGAAGAAGGAGAAGCAGAAGGAGAAGCATAAAGAGAAACAGAAGGAGAAGCAGAAGCAGGAGAAGCAGAATCAAAAGAAATAGAAGGATAAGAAGCAGAAGCAGAAAGAGAAGCAGAAACAGAAGGAGAAGAAGAAATAGAAGCAGAAGAAGCTGAAGAAGCAGAAGCAGAACCTGAAGCAGAAGGAGAAGCAGGAGAAGCAGAAGAAGCAGAATCTGGAGAAGAAGGAGAACCAGAAGGAGAAGCAGAAGCAGAAAGAGAAGCAAAAGCAGAAGGAGAAGCAGAAAGAGAAGCAGAAGAAACAGAAGAAGCAGTAGCAGAAGAAGCTGAAGATGCAGAAGCAGATAGAGAAGCAGAAGGAATAGCAGAATAACGACAAGGAGAAACAGAAGGAGAAGAAGAAGGAGAAGCAGAAGGAGAATCAGGAAAAACAGAAGAAGCAGAAACAGACGGAGAAGCAGAAGAAGGAGAAGCAGAAGCAGAAGCAGAAGAAGAAGCAGAAGGAAAAGCACAAGCAGAAGGAGATGCAGAAGGAGAAGCAGGAGAAGCAGAAGAAGCAGAAGGAGAAGAAGAAGGAGAAGAAGCAGAATCAGAAGAAGCAGAAGGAGAAGTAGAAAGAGAAGCTGACGAAGAGAAGCAGAACGAGAAGCAGGAGAAGCAGAAGAAGCAGAGCGGGAGAAGCAGAAGTAGAAGAAACAGAAGAAATAGAAGGAGCAGAAGCTGAAGGAGGAGCAGAAGCAGAAGGAGAAGCAGAAAGAAAAGCAGGAAAAGCAGATGAAGCAGAAGCAGGAGAAGCAGAAGGAGAAGAAACAGGAGAAGGACAAGAAGCAGAAGCAGAAGGAGAAGCAGAAACAGAAGGAGAAGCAGAAAGAGAAAGAGGGGAAGCAGAAGAAGCAGAAGCAGGAGAAGCAGAAGCATAAAAATCCGAAGAAGCAGAAGCAGAACCTGAAGCAGAAGGAGAAGCAGGAGAAGCAGAACAAGCAGAATCTGGAGAAGCAGAAGGAGAAGCAGAATCAGAAAGAGAAGCAAAAGCAGAAGGAGAAGCAGAAGGAGAAGTAGAAGAAACAGAAGAAGCAGAGGCAGTAGCAGAAGAAGCAGAAGCAGAAGGAGAAGCAGAAGGAAAAGCAGAAGAACGAGAAGGAGAAGGAGTAGGAGAAACAGAAGGAGAAGCAGAAAGAGAAGCAGAAGAAGGAGCAGGAGAAGGAAAAGCAGGAGAAGCAGAAGAAGCAGAATCTGAAGAAGCAGAACAAGAAGCAGAACGAGAAGCAGAAGCAGAAAGAGAATCAAAAGCAGATGAGAAACAGAAGAAACAGAAGAAGTAGAAGCAGTAGCAGT
>NW_012310558.1:0-2396 GCF_000151885.1 Dipodomys ordii | reverse complement strand
TCAACAGCGGGTTACACAGTGGGATACAGCGGTGACACAGAGGGGACTCAGCGGGACAAAGTGGGGGACACAGCGGCACACAGCGGGACACAGCGGGGGACACAGCAGGGGACAGCGGAGACAGAGAGGGGCGAAAGCGAGACACAGCGGTGATACAGCTGGACACAAAGGAGTACACAACGGGACACAGCGGGCACACAGAGCGACACAGCAGGGACCGAGCTGGACATAGCGGGACACAGCGAAACACAGCGTAGGACACAGCGGGACACAGCGGGGGACCCAGCGAGGACACAGCGGGACACAGCGGGGGACACAGCTGGGGACACAGAGGGACACAGCGGGGAACACAGCGAGGACACAACGGGACCCAGCAGGACACAGAGTCGATACAGATGGGACACAGGGTTACACAGCGTGGTACCCAGCTGTGGACACAACGGGACAGAGTGGGGGCACAGCGAGACACAGCGGGACACAGCGAGGACACAGCGGGACACATTGGTGACACAGCGGGGAAAACATCAGGACACAGCAGCGGACACAGCGGGGGACACAGCGCGACACAGCAAGACATAGCATGGACACAGCAGTAGACACATCGGGACATAACGGGGGACACAGCTGGGGACACAACGGGACACAGCGGTGGACACAGCGAGGACACAGCAGGACCCACCGGGACCCAGTGGGGGACACAGCGAGGACACAGCAGGTCACAGTGGGGGACACAGCGAGGACAAAGCGGGGGACACAGCGGGACACAGCGGGGAACACAGCGAGGACACAGCGGGACACAGCGTCGATACAGCGGGGACAGAGCATTACACAGTGTGGTACACAGCTGTGGACTCAACGGGACACAGTGGGGGCACAGCCGGACACAGCGGGACACAGTGGGACACAGCGGGGAAAAAGCGTGAGACACAGCAGGGGACAGAGAGGGTGACAGCAGGGGACACAGCGAGGAAACAGCGGGACACAGCGGTGACATAGCGGGGACTCAGGGGGTGACACAGCGCGACACAGCGGGGGACACAGCGGGACACAGCGCGGGACAAGGCGGGACACAGTGTGGGACAGAGCGTGGGACACAGCAAGACACAGCGGAGACAAAACTGGACACAGCGGGGTACACAGAGGGACACAGCAGGGACACAGCGGAAAAACAGCGTGACACAAAAGGACACAGCGGGACACAGCGAGGACACAGCGGCACACAGTGGGGGCACAGCAAGGACAGAGCGGGACACAGCGGTGGACACAGCGGGACATAGCGGGGGCCACAGTGGGGGACACAGCGGGACACAGCGGGACACAGCGCGGGACACAGGAAGGACACAGCGGTACACAGCGGGGGACAGAGCGAGGACACATTGGGACACAGCGGGGACACAGCGGGACTCAGCGGGGGACACAGCATTACACAGCGGGACACAGCGGGACACAGCGGGGACACAGCAGGGACACAGCGGGGGACACAGCGGGAAACAGCGGGGGACACAGAGGGGTACACAGCGGGGAAAACAGTGAGGCCAAAGCAGAACACAGTGTGGGACAGAGCGAGGACACAGCGGGTCACAGCGGGACACAGCGGCGACAAAGCAGTAGACACAGCGGGACACAGTGGCGGACATAGCGGGACACAATGGGGGACACAGGGAGGACACAGTGGGACCCAGCGGGACACAGCGTCGATACAGCGGGGACACAGTGGGACACAGTGAGGTACACAGCTGGGGACACAACGGGACACAGCAGGGAACATAGGGAGGACATAGCGGGACCCAGCAGGACCCAGCGTCGTTACAGCGGAGACACAGCGGGACACAGCGGGGTGCACAGCTGGGGACACAACGGGACACTGCGGGGGACACAGCGAGGACAAAGCGGGACAGAGCGGTACACAGCGGGGACACTGCGGGAACATAGTGGGACACAGCGGGGTAGCGGGACAAGGCGGGACAGTGTGGGACAGAGCGTGGGACACAGCGAGACACAGCGGGGACAAAACTGGACACAGCGGGGTACACAGAGGGACACAGCAGGGACACAGCGGGGAAACTGCGTGACACAAAAGGACACAGCGGGACACAGCAGGGGACACAGCGAGGACACAGTGGCACACAGTGGGGGAAACAGCAAGGACAGAGCGGGACACAGCGGGGGACACAGCAGGACATAGCGGGGGACAAAGCGGGGGACACAGCGGGACACAGCGGTACACAGCGGGGACATTGTGGGAACATAGTTGGACACAGCGAGGACACAGCGGGACACAGCGGCAACACAGAGGGGACTCAGCGGGACAAAGCGGGGGAAACAGCGGGACACAGCGGGGCACAGTGGGGGACACAGCGGGGGACAGCGGAGACAGAGAGGGACAAAGCGATGAT
>NW_012310557.1:0-2396 GCF_000151885.1 Dipodomys ordii | reverse complement strand
CTGTGTCCGCAGTGTCCACTACTGCGTCTCCGCTCTGTCCCACTTTTTTCCCACCGTGCTCCGCGTTGTCCTCGCTGTGTCCCCCGCTGTGTCCGGCTGTGTCCCCCGCTGTGTCCTGCTGTGTCCCGCTGTGTCCCGCTGTGTCCCTGCTGTGACCCTCAGTGTCCCTGTGTGTCCCCGCTGTGGCCCCGCTGTGTCCAGCTTTGTCCCCACTGTGTCTCGCTGTGTCCCACGCTCTGTCCCCCACTGTGTTCCGCTGTGTCCCCCGCTGTGTCCCGCTGTGTCCCCCGCTGTGTCCCGCTGTGTCCACGCAGGGTCACCGCTGTTTCCCGCTGTGTCCCGCTGTGTTCTGTTGTGTCCTGCTTTGTCCCCCGCTGTGCCCCCGCTGAGTACCCGCTGTGTCTCCGCTCTGTCCTTCTGTGTCCTCGCTTTGTCCCCCGCTGTCTCCCGCTCTGTTCCCCGCTGTGTCTCACGCTTTGCCCCGGTGTGTCCCACTGTATCCCGCTGTGTACCACTGTGTCCCGTGGTGTCCCAGTTTGTCCCCCGGTGTATCCCCCGGTGAGCCCCCGCTGTGTCCCGCTGTGTCCCCCGCTGTGTCCTCCCTGTGTCCCCCGCTGTGTCCCGCTGTGTCCCTGCAGGGTCACCGCTGTTTCCCGCTGTGTCCCGCTGTGTTCCGTGGTGTCCCGCTTTGTCCCACGCTGTGTCCCCTGCTGAGTCCCTGCTGTGTCCCCGCTGTGTCCCGCTGTGTCCTCATTGTGTCCCCCGCTTTCTCCCGATCTGTCCCCCGCTGTGTCTCACGCTTTGTCCCCACTGTGTCCCACTGTGTCTCGCTGTGTCCCGCTGTGTCCCCCACTGTGTCCCTTTGTGTCCCCAGCTGTGTACCGCGCTGTGTCCCGCTGTGTCCCCTCTGTATCGACGCTGTGTCCCACCTGGTCCCGCTGTGTCCTCGCTGTGTTCCCCGTTGTGTCCCGCTGTGTCCCCCGCTGTGTCCTGCTGTGTCCCCCGCTGTGTCCCATTGTGTCCCGCTGTGTCCCCCGCTGTGTCCCTGCTGTGTGCCTGCTGTGTCCCCGCTGTGTCTCGCTGTGTCCCGCTGTGTCCTCGCTGTGTCCCACGCTGTGTTCCGCTGTGTCCTCGCTGTGTCCCCTGCTCTGTCCCGTTGTTTCCCCAGCTGTGTACCCCACTGTGTCCCGCTGTGTCCCTGCTGTATCGACGCTATGTCCCGCTGGTTCCCGCTGTGTCCTCGCTGTGTCCCCCGCTGTGTCCCGCTGTGTCCCGCTGTGTCCCGCTGTGTCCTCGCTGTGTCCCACGCTGTGATCCGCTGTGTCCTCCCTGTGTCCCCTGATGTGTCTCATTGTGTCACCAGATGTGTAACCCGCTGTGTCCCGCTGTGTCCCCGCTGTATCGACGCTGTGTCCTCGCTGTGTCCCCCGCTGTGTCCCCACTGTGTCCCGTCACTCTGTCCCCCGCTGTGTCCTGCTGTGTCCTGCTGTGTACCCCGCTTTGTACCGCTGTGTCCCTGCAGTGTCCCCGCTGTGTCCCGCTATGTCACACTGTGTCCCGTGGTGTCCCGCTTTGTCCCCCGCAGTGTCCTCGCTGTGTTCCCTGCTGTGTCCCGCTGTGTACCCCTCTGTGTCCCCCGCTGTGTTCCGCTGTGTTCCCCGCTGTGTCCATCTGTGTCCTCGCTGTGTCCCCCGCTGTCTCCTGCTTTGTCCCACACTGTGTCCCGCTGTGACCCGATGTGTCCTCGCTGTGTCCCCCACTGTGTCCCACTGTGTCCCGCTCTATACCCCGCTGTGTCCCGCTATGTCCCCGCAGTGTACCCGCTGTGTCCCGCTGTGTCCCACTGTGTCCCGTGGTGTCCCAGTTTGTCCCCCGCTGTGTCCCCCGTTGAGTCCCCGCTGTGTCCCGCTGTGTCCTCACTTGTCCCCCGCTGTGTCCCCCGTTGAGTCCCCGCTGTGTCCCGCTGTGTCCTCACTTGTCCCCCGCTGTGTCCCTCTCTGTCCCCCACTGGGTCCCGCTGTGTTTACTGCTGTGTCCCCGCTGTGTCCCGCTGTGTCCCCTGCTGTGTCCCACTGTGTCTGCTGTGTATGCTGTGTCCCCCGCTGTGTCCCTGCTGTGTCCAAGCTGTGTCCAGCTGTGTACTGCTGTGTCCCCGCTGAGTACTGCTGTGTCCCCGCTGTGTCCCGCTGTGTCCCAGCTGTATCGACGCTGTGTCCCGCTGGGTCCCGTTGTGTCCTTCGCTGTGTTCCCCCGCTGTGTCCTGCTGTGTACCCCTCTGTGTCCTCCTATGTGTCCCGCTGTGTCCCCCCGCTGTTTCCCACTGTGTCCCGTATGTGTCCCCCGCTGTGTTTCCTGCTGTAGTCACCAGCAGAGACCTGCTGTGAACTGCTGGGTCC
>NW_012310556.1:0-2396 GCF_000151885.1 Dipodomys ordii | reverse complement strand
TCTTTCTGCTTCTCCTTCTGCTGCTCCTTCTGTTTCTCCTTCTCCATCTTGTTCTTCTGCTTTTCGTTCTGCTTCTCGTTCTGCTTCTGCTACAACTGCTACTGCTTCTACTTCTTCTGTTTCTTCTGCTTCTCCTTCTGCTTCAGGTTCTGCTTCTGCTTCTTCGGATTCTTATGCTTCTGCTTCTCCTGCTTCTGCTTCTTCTGCTTCCCCTCCTTCTCTTTCTGCTTCTCCTTCTGTTTCTGCTTCTCCTTCTGCTTCTGCTCCTTGTCCTTCTCCTGTTTCTTCTGCTTCTGCTTCTGCTTCTCCTGTTTCTGCTTCTCCTGCTTCTCCTTCTGCTGCTCTTTCTGCTTCTCCTGCTGCTTTTCCTTCTCCTGCTCCTTCTTCTGCTTCTCTTTCTGCTTCTCCTTCTGTTTTTCCTTCTCCTTCTCCTTCTCGTTCTTCTGCTTTTCCTTATGCTTCTCCTTCTGCTTCTGCTTCTTCTGCTACTGCCTCTGCTTCTTCTGTTTCTTCTGCTTCTCCTTCTGCTTTTCCTTCTCTTTCTGCTTCTGCTTCTCCTTCTGCTTCTCCAGATTCTGCTTTTTCTGCTTCTCCTGCTTCTCCTTCTGCTTCAGTTCTGCTTCTGCTTCTTCGGCTTCTTCTGCTTCTGCTTCTCTGCTGCTGCTTCTTCTGCTTCTCCTGCTTCTCCTTTCTGCTTTTCCTTTCTGTTTCTGCTTCTGCTTCTGCTTCTTCTCCTTCTGTTTCTTCTGCTTCTGCTTCTCCTGCTTCCGCTTCTCCTGCTTCTCTTTCTGCTTCTCTATCTGCTTCTCTTTCTGCTTCTCTTTCTGCTTCTCCTTCTCCTTCTTCTGCTTCTCCTTCTGCTTCTGCTTCTCCTTCTGCTTCTGCTTCAATTTCCCCTTCTGCTTCTCATTCTGCTTCTGCGTCTTCTGTTTCTTCTGCTTCTCCTGCTTCTGCTTCTCCTAGTTCTCGTGCTGCTTCTCCTTCTGCGTCTCTTTCTGCTTCTGCTTATCCTTTTGATTCTCCAATTCTAATCCTTCTCTTTCGCCTTCTCCGTCTTCTTCTTCTGCTTCTCCTGCTTCTTATTCTTCTCCTGCTTCTCTTTCTGCTTCTCCTTCTGCCTCTGCTTCTCCTTCTGCTTCTGCTTCTGCTCTTCTCCTTCTTATGTTTCTTTTGCTTCTGTTTCTTCTGCTTCTTCGTCTTCTGTTTCTTCTGATTCTACTTTTGCTTCTCCTTCTTCTCCTCTTTCTGCTTCTACGTCTGCTTCTTCTGATTCTCCTGCTTCTCCTTCTGCTTCTCCTTCTGCTTATTTTGCTTAATCTTTTTCTTCTGCTTCTGCTTCTCCTGCTTCTGCTTCATACTGCTTCTCCTTATGCTTCTCCTTATGCTTCTCCTTATGCTTCTCCTTATGCTTCTCCTTATGCTTCTCCTTATGCTGCTGCTTCTTCTTCTTCTTCTTCCTCTTCCTCTTCTTCTTCTTCTTCTTCTTCTTCTTCTTCTTCTTCTTCTTCTTCTTCTTCTTCTTCTTCTTCTTCTTCTTCTTCTTCTTCTTCTCTTTCTTCTGCTTCTGCTTTTCCTGCTTCTTCTGCTTCTACTGCTTCTCTTTCTGCTTCTCCTTCTGCTTCTCCTATTGCTTCTGCTGCCCTTCCTTCTCCTTCTCCTTCTCCTTCTTCTGCTTCTCCTTCCGCTTCTGCTTCTTCTGCTTCTCCTGCTTCTCGTTCTGCATCTTCGGCTTCTGCTTCTCCTTCTGCTGCTTCTTCTGCTTCTGCTACTCCTTCTTCTGCTTCTCCTTCTGATTCTCCTTCTACTTCTCTTTCTGCTGCTCCTTCTCCTTCTTCTGCTTCTCCCTCTGATTATTCTTCTTATGCTTATTATTTTTCTACTTCTTCTGCTTCTCCTGCTTCTGCTCCTTCTTCTTCTACTTCTTCTCATTATGCTTCTCCTTCTTCTTCTTCTTCTCCTTCTTCTTCTTCTTCTTCTTCTTCTTCTTCTTCTTCTTCTTCTTCTTCTTCTTCTTCTTCTTCTTCTTCTTCTTCTTCTTCTTCTTCTTCTTCTTCTGCTTCTTCTGCTTCTTCTTCTCCTGCTTCTTCTGCTTATACTGCTTCTCCTTCTGCTTCTCATTCTGCTTCTGCTTCTCCTTCTGCTTCTCCTACTGCTTCTGCGACTCCTGCTTCTCCTTCTCCTACTTCTACTTCTGCTTCTGCTTCTGCTTCTGCTTCTGCTTCTTCTGCTGCTGCTGCTTCTGCTTATGCATCTTCTTCTGCTTCTGCTGCTTCTCGTTCTGCTTTTCTTTCTGCATCTCCTGCTTCTGCTTCTCCTTCTGCTTCTGCATCTCCTTCTGCTTCTGCTTCAATTTCTCCTTCTGCTTCTCATTCTGCTTCTGCGTCTTCTGTTTCTTC
>NW_012310555.1:0-2396 GCF_000151885.1 Dipodomys ordii | reverse complement strand
ACAGTGGG
Organism: Dipodomys ordii; assembly: GCF_000151885.1. Classification (NCBI taxonomy): domain Eukaryota; kingdom Metazoa; phylum Chordata; class Mammalia; order Rodentia; family Heteromyidae; genus Dipodomys; species Dipodomys ordii. Next base: position 2,388 of record NW_012310555.1, on the reverse strand, counting down.
GACACAGCAGTAGACACAGCGGGGAAACTGCGGGACACAGCGGGACACAGCGGGACCAAGTGGGACACAGCGTCGATAGAGCAGGGACACAGCGGGACTCAGCCGGGGACACAGCGGTACACAGCAGGACACAGCGGGACACAGCGGGGGATACAGTGGGACACAGCGGGAAACACAGCTAGGACACAGCGGGGTACACAGCTGGGGACACATCGAGACACAGCGGGGGACACACCGAGCACACAGCGGGACACAGCGGGACACAGCGGGGACACTGCGGGAACATAGCGGGACACAGCGGGGGACACAGCGAGACACAGCGGGACACAGCGGGGACACAGCGGGACACAGCGTGGGACAAAGTGGGAGACAGCAGGGGACATAGCGAGGACACAGCGGGACACAGCGGCGACACAGAGTGGACTCAGCAGGGGACACAGCAGGGGACAAAGTGGGACACCATGGGACAAAGTGTTACACAGCGGGACACAGCGGGGACACTGCGGGGACACAGCGGGACAAAGCAGGGGACACAGTGGGACACAGCGGGACACAGCGGGGGACACAGCGGAGGACAGCGGAGACAGAGAGGAGACACAGCGAGACACAGTGGTGACACATCTGGACACAACGGAGTACCCAGCGGGTCACAGCGGGCACACAGTGGGGACACAGCGGGACACAGCAAGGACAGAGCGGGACACAGAGGTGACACAGAGGGTACTAGGTGGGGGACACAGCGGGGGACAAAGGGAGACACCATGGGACACAGTGTGACACAGTGGGACACAGCGGGACAAAGCAGGGGACACAGCGGGACACAGCGAGACACAGCGGGACACAGCGGGGACACAGCAGTAGACACAGCGGGACAAAGCGAGGGATACAGCGGGACACAGCGGGGAACAAAGGGAGGACACAGCGGGACACAGCGTCGATAGAGCGGGAACATAGCGGAACACAGCGGTGGATAGTGGAGACAGAGAGGGGACACAGTGGACACAGCGGTGACACAGCTGGACACAACGGAGTACACAGCAGGACACAGCAGGCACTCAGCGGGGACACAGCGGGACACAGGGGGCAACAGCAGGGACAGAGCGGGACACAGCAGGACACAGCGGGGGACACAGTGGGACACAGCGGGGGACCCAGCGAGGACACAGCGGGACACAGCGGGGAACACAGCTAGGACACAGCGGGGGACACAGCGGGACACAGGGGGGAAAACAGCGAGGACACAGCGGGACCCAGCGGGACACAGCGTCGATACAGTGTGGACACAGCGTTATACAGCATGTTACACAGCTGTGGACACAACGAGACACAGTGGGGGCACAGCGGGACACAGCAGGACACAGTGGGACACAGCGGGGACAAAGCGTGAGACACAGCGGGGGACATAGCGGGAGACAGCGGGGGACACAGCGAGGACAGAGCGGGACACAGAGGTGACACAGCGGGGGTCACAACGGGACACAGCGGAGGACACAGCTGGACACAGCGGGACACATCGGGGGACACAGCGAGGACACAGCAAGACACAGCAGCGACACAGAGGGGACTCAGTGGAGGACACAGCGGGGACAAAACGGGACACCAAGGGACACAGTGTGAAACAGCGGGACACAGCGAGGACACAGCAGGACAAAGCGGGGGACACAGCAGGACACAGAGTGACACAATGAAGGACACAGAGGGGGACACTGGAGACAGAGAGAGGACACAGAAGGACACAGTGGTGACACAGCTGGACACAACAGGGTACACAGCGGGACACAGCGGGCACACAGCGGGGACACAGCGGGACACAGCGGGGACAGAGCGGGACAGAGCGGGACACAGCGGGACACAGCGGAGGACACAGCGGGAGACAAAGTGAGGACACAGTGGGACACAGCGGGGGACACAGCGAGGACACAGCGGGGGACACAGCGGGGGACACAGCGGGACACAGCGGAAACAGCGTCGATACAGCGGGGACACAGCGTGACACAGCGTGGTACACAGCTGTGGACACAACGGGAAACAGTGGGGACACAGCCGGACACAGCGGGACACACTAGGACACAGCGGGGACAAGCATGAGACACAGCGGGGTACAGAGCGGGAGACAGCGGGGGACACAGCAAGGACACAGCGGGACACAGCGGTGACACAGCGGGACTCAGTGGGGGACACAGCGGGGGAAAAACCGGGACACCACGGAACACAGCGGGACACAGCGCGAAACTGCAGTGATCCTGCAGGGACACAGTGGGACAGAGCGGGGTACAGAGCGGGGGACGGACACAGCAGGCACACAGTGGAGGACACAGCGGGACACAATGGGACACAGCGGGGGACACAGCAGAACACAGTGGGGACACATGGGAGACTCATCAGTGA
>NW_012310554.1:0-2396 GCF_000151885.1 Dipodomys ordii | reverse complement strand
TGCTTCTGCTTCTTCTGCTTTTCCTGCTTCTCTTTCTGCTTCTCCTTCTCCTTCTGCTCCTCCTTCTGCTTCTGCTCCTTCTATTTCTTCTGTTTCTTCTTCTTCTGCTTCTCCCGCTGTGCTTCTTCTGCTTCTCCTGCTTCTCGTTCTGCTTCTCTTCGTCGGCTTCTCTTTCTAATTCTCCTTCTGCTTCTTCTGATTCTGCTTCTTCTCCTTCTTCTTCTCCTTCTGCTTCTGCTTCTTCTGCTTCTCCTGCTACTCCTTCTGCATCTCCTTCTGCTTGTGCTTTTCCTTCTGCTTCTTCTTCTGCTTCTCCTTCTTCTGCTTCTCCGTCTGTTTCTGCTTCTTCTATTTTTCCTGCTTCTCCATCTGCTTCTCATTCTTCTTCTCCTTCTGTTTCTCCTTGTCGTTATTCTGCTATTCCTTCTGCTTCTCTATCTGCTTCTGCGTCTTCAGCTTCTTCTGCTACTGCTTCTGCTTCTTCTGTTTCTTCTGCTTCTCCTTCTGCTTCTCCTTCTGCTTTTGCTTCTCTTTCTGCTTTTGCTTCTCCTTCTGGTTCTCCTTCTTCTCCAGATTCTGCTTCTTCTGCTTCTCCTGTTTCGCCTTCTGCTTCAGGTTCTGCTTCTGCTTCTTCAGCTTCTTCTGCTTCTATTTCTTCTTCTCCTTCTGTTTCTGCTTCTCTTTCTGCTTCTGCTTCTTATCTTTCTTCTATTTCTTTTGATTCTGCTTCTCCTGCTTCTGCTTCTCCTGCTTCTCCTTCTGTTTCTCTTTATGCTTCTCCTTCTGCTTCTCCTTCTGCTTCTACTTCTGCTTCTGCTTCTGCTTCCGCTTCTCCTTCTGCTGCTCTTTCTGCTTCTCCTGCTGCTTTTCCTTCTCCTGCTCCTTCTTCTGCTTCTCTTTCTGCTTCTCCTTCTGTTTCTCCTACTCCTTCTCCTTCTCGTTCTTCTGTTTTTCCTTCTGCTTCTCCTTCTGTTTCTGCATCTTCTGCTTCTTCTGCTACTGCCTCTGCTTCTTCTGTTTCTTTTGCTTCCCCTTCTGCTTCTCCTTCTGCTTTTGCTTCTCTTTCTGCTTCTGCTTCTCCTTCTGCTTCTCCAGATTCTGCTTCTTCTGCTTCTCCGTCTGCTTCAGGTTCTGCTTCTGCTTCTTCTGCTTCTGCTTCTCCTGCTGCTGCTTCTTCTGCTTCTCCTGCTTCTCTTTCTGCTTTTCCTTCTGTTTCTGCTTCTCCTTCTGCTTCTTCTCCTTCCTATGTTTCTTCTGCTTCTGCTTCTCCTGCTTCTGCTTCTTCTGCTTCTCCTGCTTCTCCTTCTCATTCTCCTTCTCTTTCTGCTTCTGCTTATCCTTCTGTTTCTCCTACTCCTAATCCTTCTCTTTCTCCTTCTCCTTCTTCTTCTTCTGCTTCTCCTGCTTCTTCTTCTTCTGCTTCTTCTGCTTTTTCTGTTTCTTCTTCTTCTGCTTCCGCTTCTGCTTCTTCTGCTTCTCCTTCTGCTTCTGCTTCTCCTTCTGCTCTTCTCCTTCTGTTTCTTCTGTTTCTGCTTCTCCTGCTTCTTCTTCTGCTGCTTCTCCTACTTCTCCTTCTGCTTCTCCGTCTCCTTCTCCTTCTCCTTCAAATTTCTCCTTGTGTTTCTCATTCTGTTTCTGCTTCTCCTGCTTCTGCTTCTTCTGTTTCTCCTTCTGCTTCTTCTTCTGCTTCTCTTTCTGCTTCTTATTCTGCTTCTGCTCCTCCTACTCCTAATCCTTCTCTTTCTCCTTCTTCTTCTGCTTCTCGTTCTGCTTCTGCTTCTTCTGCTTGTTCGGTTTCTTCTGCTTCTGCTTTTCCAGCTTCTGCTGCTTCTGCTTCTCCTTCTTCTTCAGGTTCTCCTTCTGATTCTTCGGCTTCTTCTGTTTCTTCTGCTTCTCCTTCTCCTGCTACTGCTTCTTCTGCTTCTTTTGATTCTCTTTCTGCTTCTCCTTCTGCTTCTGCTTCTCCTTCTGCTCCTTCTCCTTCTTCTTCTTCTTCTTCTTCTTCTTCTTCTTCTTCTTCTTCTTCTTCTTCTTCTTCTTCTTCTTCTTCTTCTTCTTCTTCTTCTTCTTCTTCTTCTTCTTCTACTTCTTCTTCTTCTTCTTCTGCTTCTACATCTTCTGCTTCTTGTGCTTCTGCTTCTTCTTCTTCAACTACAACTTCTGCAGCTACTGCTTCTGCTTCTTCTGCTTATAAAGCATCTCCTACTACTTAAGATTCAACTTCTGCTGCTGCTGCTACACCTTCTAATGATGCTTCTTCTGCTTCTCCAAATTCTACTGCTTCTGATGCTACAGCTACTGCTGCAAATGCATCAACTAAAATTCACTATGCTCATGCAGCAAATATTCCGATTTCAATTTTGTAAAGAAACTGCTTAGAATCAGCTTATTATTCA
>NW_012310553.1:0-2396 GCF_000151885.1 Dipodomys ordii | reverse complement strand
GGACACAGCGAGACACAGCGGGTACAAAGCTGGACACAGCGGAGTACACAGAGGGACACAGCAGGGACACAGCGGGGAAACAGTGAGGACACAGCGGCACACAGTGGGGGACACAGCAAGGACAGAGCGGGACACAGCGGGGGACAAAGCCGGACATAGCGGGGGACACAGCGGGGACACAGTGGGACACAGCGTGGGGCACAGGAAGGACACAGACTTACACAGCGGGGGACAGAGCGAGGACACATTGGGACACAGCGGGACTCAGCGGGGGACACAGCAGTACACAGCGGGACACAGGGGGACACAGAGGGGTACACAGCCGGACACAGCCGGAAACACAGCGCGGACACAGTGGGACACACCGGGACACAGTGTTAATACAGCGGGGACAGAGAGGGTCACAGCAGGGACACAGCGGGACACAGCGGGGGACACAGCGAGGACGTAGCGGGACACAGCGGAACACAGTGGGGGACAAAGCGGGAGACAGCGGGGGACACAGCGAGCACACAGCGGGACACAGCGGCCACATAGAGGGGACTCAGCGGGGAACAAAGCGGGGGACAAAGAGGGACACCACGGGACACAATGAGACACAGCGGGACACAGCGTGGGACACAGGAAGGACACAGAGGTACAAAGCGGGGGACAGAGCGAGGACACATTGGGACACAGCGGGACTCAGCGTGGGACACAGCAGTACACAGCGGGACACAGCAGGACACAGAGGGGAAAGAGCATGGACACAGCGGGGGACACAGCGAGACACAGCGGGGGACACAGAGGGGTACACAGCGGGACACAGTGGGGAAAAAAGCGAGGCCACAGTGGAACACAGCGTGGGACACAGCGAGGACACAGCGGGACACAGCGGGACACAGTGGGGACAAAGCAGTAGACACAGCGGGACACAATGGCGAACACAGAGGGACACAGTGGGGGACACAGGGAGGACACAGCGGGACCCAGCGGGACCCAGCCTCGATACAGCGGGGACACAGCAGGACACAGCGAGGTACACAGCTGGGGACACAACAGGACACAGCGGGGGACACAGCGAGGACACAGCGGGACACAGCGGGACACTGCGGGAACAAAGCGAGACACAGCGGGGTACAGAGCGGTACACAGCGGAACACAGCTGGGGACATAGCAGGGACACAGCGGGCCACAGCGGGGGACACAGCGAGGACATAGCGGGACACAGCGGAACTCAGGAGGGGACAAAGCGGGAGACAGTGGGGGACACAGCGAGCACACAGCAGGACACAGCGGCCACACAGAGGGGACTCAGTGGGGGACACAGCGGGGGACAAAGAGGGACACCACGGGACACAGTGAGACACAGCGGGACACAGCGGGACACTGTGGGGACACAGTAGGACAAAGCGGGGGACACAGCGGGACACAACGGAACAAAGCGGGGGACAGAGCGGAGACAGAGTAGGGCCACAGCGGGACACCTCGGTGACACAGCTGGACACAGCGGGGTACACAGCGGGACACAGCGGGCACACAGCGGGGACACAGCGGGACACAGCGGGGACAGAGCGGACACAGTCGGACACAGCGGGACACAGTGGGGGACACAGCGGGACACAGTGGGGGACCCAGCGAGGACACAGCGGGACACAGCGGGGGACACAGCGAGGACACAGCGGGGGACACAGCCGGGGACACAGCGGGACACAACGGGGAACACAGCGAGGACACAGCGGGACACAGCGGAACACAGCGTCGATACCGAGGGGACTCAGCGGAGGACACAGCGGGGGAAACAGCGGGGGACAAAGTGGGACACCACGGGACAAAGTGTGACACAGCGTGACACAGCGGGGACAGTGCGGGGACACAGCAGGACAAAGCGGGGGACATAGCGGGACACAGCGGCACACAGCGGGGCACACAGCCGGACACAGCGGGGGAAACAGTGGGGGACACAGTGGGACACGGTGGGACACAGCGGGGGACACATGGGGAACACAGCGGGACACAGCGGTGACACAGCGGGACTCAGCGGGGGACACAGAAGTATACAGCAGGACACAGTGGGGACACAGCAGGGACAAGGCGGGGGACACAGCGGGACACAGCGGAACACAGCGGGGAACACAGCGGGACACAGAGGTGGACACAGAGGGGTACACAGCGGGACACAGCTGGGAACACAGCGGGTCACAGCGGGACACAGCGGGAACACAGCTGGACACAGCGGGGTACACAGTGGGACACAGGAAGTTAAAGCGGGGGACACAGCGGGACACAGCGGGCTACAGCGGGGGACAGCAGGGGACACAGCGGGACACAGTGGGCTACTCAGTGAGGACAGAGCGGGACACAACAGGGGACACAGCGAGGACACAGCGGGGAACACAGCGGGGGACACAGCGGGA
>NW_012310552.1:0-1508 GCF_000151885.1 Dipodomys ordii | reverse complement strand
GTGCGATGGTGAGCTGGGCGGCTGGGCTGGGAGCACTTAGGAGCTGTGTAAGCTGGCTTCCTGCTGCTGGGGACGGGGGGGGGGGGTCCCAGATCTCCCTTCTTCCACAGCCCTGCTTCCTGCCAGGTCCTGCTTGGGTGAGGAATCTTCTTTGAGTATTTTTTTTCCCTAACTAGAGAACGGGACCCCCTCTTGTCTGGCTCCATGTCACCCACGAACTGTGCAGCCACGGACAGTCACGTGGTCAGGAGCAGCGAACTTCTCTCACCTATTCTAGCCTCTTCCTTTTGTTCTGGATAGATCCTATGGGCCTCTGTCCTTGGCTCCAAGAGGCCAGGGGTTCTGAACCCACCTAGACACCTTGCAGATCATGGATCCAGAAGAATACACAGACACATTCAGCTTCTGGGGTCTGTGGCTCCCCTCCCCTGAGAAACATGTTGGTGTGGGGGTACTAGTTTCCCTGGAGCTTGGTGTGTGTGTGTGTGTTGGTGTGTGTGGGGGTACTAGTTTCCCTGGAGCTTGGTGTGTGTGTGTGTGTGTGTGTGTGTGTGTGTGTGTGTGTGTGCATGCGCACATGCTCACGTGCGCATCCGTATCATTGGGGCCTGGGTCAGCCGTTGCCAGCTGGGTGCAAATGAAATCAGGAGTTGGGCGGCCGGTGTGGCAGCATGGAAGCCCCCTCCCGCTTCTCGGATGGACCTTCCCGGGACTCTGGCTGGCTGGCTGGCTGGCTGGGTGAATGGACGGAGGAGGCGGGGGAGGTGGAGGTCTTGGTGCCGAGGGGAATTCTAAGGTGAGCTGCTACTTGGGTGGTGGCGGCTGACACAGTAGGGAAGTGGATTCTCAAGCCCAAGGCCCTCCCCAGGGGCTCCCCTGAGGCCTCTGTACCCGGAAACCCAGGGCCCTGGGCCTGCGTGGCTCCGTGTTCTTTCCATGATGAGACTCTGGGTCTTTTGGTCTGGCGGCTGCACGAGGCCCCGGCTGCTTCTCCTTCTCCGCTCTGTCCAGGCCTTCTGTCTGGCAGGCAGCCTGCCTGACAGAGCTGGGGGGGGGTGGGGACGTTTGGGGGGGGAGGGGACCCACCGATTGATGAAGAATGACTGATCCTCCAGCACTGAAAAGATGAGGTCAGGTGAGTGTGATCCCGGGAAGCAGGAACCTGAAATTTACAGCAGGGGAGGATGGTATTATTTTGATAAAAATTGAAAGACCAAGTGTTTTATACATATTCCTTCAAATCCTCAAGAGTAGTTGTACACATAATTGTGGTTCAGAGCTACCAATTACTTTCCTCTGGATAAAACATGATAACCTAACAGTACCATGCGAACCTATTTTAGGTCCTTGCGAGTCAGACCATATTTTCCTATAGGGCGACGCAACTAGATGATATATCATGTATGGATCTATAAATTAGATATCTTGAATCGCAACTAGGATTAAGGAAATGTAAGGGGATTATTTTGGCCATCGTTTGTAAAAGAGGACCCGAATAATTGAAATCT
>NW_012310551.1:0-2396 GCF_000151885.1 Dipodomys ordii | reverse complement strand
GGAGAAGTTGGAGAATCAGAATAAGCAGAAGCAGAAAGAGAAGCAGAAGAAGGAGAAGGAGAAGGAGAAGGACAAGCAGGAGAAGCAGAAGAAGCAGAAGCGGGAGAAGCAGCAGAAGAAGAAGAAACAGAAGAAGGAGAAGGAGCAGAAGGAGAAGCAGAAGCAGAAGGAGAAGCAGAAGGAGAAGCAGAAAGAGAAGCAGAAGAAGCAGTAGCAGGAGAAGCAGAAGCAGAAGAAACAGAAGAAGCCGAAGAATCAGAAGGAGAACCTGAAGCAGAAGGAGAAGCAGAAGCAGCAGAAGCTGGAAAAGCAGAAGCAGAAGAAACCGAACAAGCAGAAGAAACAGAAGCAGAACGAGAAGCAGAAGAAGAAGGAGAAAGAGAAGGATTAGGTGTAGGAGGAGCAGAAGCAGAATAAGAAGCAGAAAGAGAAGCAGAAGAAGAAGCAGAAGGAGAAACAGAAGAAGCAGAAGCAGGAGAAGCAGAAGCAGAAGCAGAATGAGAAGCACAAGAAGGAGAAATTGAAGGAGAAAGAGAATGAGACGGAGAAGCAGAAGGAGAAGTAGGAGAAGCAGAAGAAGAAGAAGCAGGAGAAGCAGAAACAGAAGAAACAGAAGGAGAAGAGCAGAAGCAGAAGGAGAAGCAGAAGGAGAAGCAGAAGAAGCAGAAGCTGAAGCAGAAGAAGAAGAAACAGAAAAAGCAGAAGAAGCAGAAGAAGAAGCAGCAGGAGAAGCAGAAGAAGAAGAAGGAGAAGGAGAAAGAGAAGGATTAGGAGTAGGAGAAACGGAAGGATAAGCAGAAGCAGAAAGAGAAGGAGAATGAGAAGGAGAAGCAGGAGAAGCAGAAGAAGCAGAAGCAGGAGAAGCAGAAGCAGAAGAAACATAGGAAGGAGAAGAAGCAGAAGGAGAAGCAGAAACAGAAGGAAAAGCAGAAAGAGACGCAGGAGAAGCAGAAGAAGCAGCAGCAGGAGAAGGAGAAGCAGAAGAAGCCGAAGAAGCAGAAGCAGAACCTGAATCAGAAGGAGAAGCAGGATAAGCAGAAGAAGCAGAATCTGGAGAAGCAGAAGGAGAAGCAGAAGCAGAAAGAGAAGCAAAAGCAGAAGGAGAAGCAGAAGGGGAAGCAGAAGAAACAGAAGAAGCAGAGGCAGTAGCAGAAGAAGCAGAAGATGCAGAAGCAGAAGGAGAAGCAGAAGGAAAAGCAGAAGAACGAGAAGGAGAAGGAGTAGGAGAAACAGAAGGAGAAGCAGAAAGAGAAGCAGAAGAAGGAGCAGGAGAAGGAAAAGCAGCAGGAGAAGCAGAAAGAGCAGCAGAAGGAGAAGCAGAAGCAGAACCTGAAGCAGAAGGAGAAGCAGGAGAAGCAGAAGAAGCAGAATCTGGAGAAGAAGGAGAACCAGAAGGAGAAGCAGAAGCAGAAAGAGAAGCAGAAACAGAAGGAGAAGCAGAAAGAGAAGCAGAAGAAACAGAAGAAGCAGAAGCAGTAGCAGAAGAAGCTGAAGATGCAGAAGCAGATAGAGAAGCAGAAGGAATAACAGAATAACGACAAGGAGAAACAGAAGGAGAAGAAGAATGAGAAGCAGAAGGAGAAGCAGGAAAAACAGAAGAAGCAGAAACAGACGGAGAAGCAGAAGAAGGAGAAGCAGAAGCAGAAAAAGAAGCAGAAGGAAAAGCACAAGCAGAAGGAGATGCAGAAGGAGTAGCAGGAGAAGCAGAAGAAGCAGAAGCAGAAGGAGAAGAAGAAGGAGAAGAAGCAGAATCAGAAGAAGCAGAAGGAGAAGTAGAAAGAGAAGCCGACGAAGAGAAGCAGAACGAGAAGCAGGAGAAGCAGAAGAAGCAGAGCGGGAGAAGCAGAAGAAGAAGAAACAGAAGAAATAGAAGGAGCAGAAGCAGAAGGAGGAGCAGAAGCAGGAGAAGCAGAAAGAGAAGCAGGAAAAGCAGAAGAAGCAGAAGCAGGAGAAGGAGAAGCAGAAGAAACAGGAGAAGGACAAGAAGCAGAAGCAGAAGGAGAAGGAGAAGCAGAAAGAGAAGAACTAGAAGCAGAAGACGCAGGAAAAGCAGAAGCAGCAGAAATAGAAGAAGAAGAAGAAGAAGAAGAAGAAGAAGAAGAAGAAGAAGAAGAAGAAGAAGAAGAAGAAGAAGAAGAAGAAGAAGAAGAAGAAGAAGAAGATGAAGAAGAAGAAGAAGAAGAAGAAGAAGAAGACGAAGAAGAAGAAGAAGAAGAAGAAGAAGAAGAAGTAGAAGAAGAAGAAGAAGAAGAAGAAGAAGAAGAAGAAGAAGAAGAAGATGAAGATGAAGTTGATGAGGAAGAAGAAGAAGAAGAAGAAGAAGATGATGACGATGAAGGAGGAGGATAAGGACAAGGAGAAGATGAATGAGAAGGAGAAGCAGTAGAAGCAGAAGA
>NW_012310550.1:0-2396 GCF_000151885.1 Dipodomys ordii | reverse complement strand
GGAGAAGCAAAAGCAGAATGGAGAAGCAGAAGGGGAAGCAGAAGAAACAGAGAAGCAGAGGCAGTAGAAGAAGAAGCAGAAGATACAGAAGCAGAAGGAGAAGCAGAAGGAAAAGTAGAAGAACGAGAAAGAGAAGGAGTAGGAGAAACAGAAGGAGAAGCAGAAAGAGAAGCAGAAGAAGGAGCAGGAGAAGGAAAAGCAGCAGGAGAAGCAGAAAGAGCAGCAGAAGGAGAAGCAGGAGATGCAGAAACTTGAGAAGCAGAAGCAGAAGAAACACAAGAAGGACAAGAAGCAGAAGCAGAAGGAGAAGCAGAAACAGAAGGAGAAGCAGGAAGAGAAGGAGGGAAAGCAGAAGAAGCAGAAGCAGGAGAAGCAGAAGCATAAGAATGTGAAGAAGCAGAAGGAGAACCTGAAGCAGAAGGAGAAGCAGGAGAAGCAGAAGAAGCAGAATCTGAAGAAGCAGAATAAGAAGCAGAACGAGAAGCAGAAGCAGAAAGAGAATCAAAAGCAGAAGGACAAGCAGAAGAAACAGAAGAAGTAGAAGCCGAAGCAGTTGTAGCAGAAGCAGAAGGAAAAGCAGAAGAACAAGTAGGAGAAGGTGAAACAGAAGGAGAAACAGAAGGAGAAGCAGAAAGAGACGCAGGTAAAGCAGAAGAAGAAGAAGCAAAAGGAGAATCAGAAGGAGAAGCAGAAGAAGAAGCAGAATGAGAAGCAGGAGAAGCAGAAGAAGCAGAAGCAGGAGGAGAAGCAGGAAAAGCAGAAGAAGCAGAAGCAAAAGGAGAAGCAAAAGAAGGAGAAGGAGAAGCAGAAGCAGAAGCATAAGGACAAGCACAAGCAGAAGGAGATGCAGAAGGAGAAGCAGGAGAAGCAGAAGAATCAGAAGCTGAAGGAGAAGCAGAAGTAGGAGAAGGAGTAGGAGGAGAAGCAGAAGGAGAAGCAGAAGCAGAATGAGAAGCAGAAAGAGAAGCAGGAGAAGGCCAAGAAGCAGAAGCAGGAGAAGCCGAAAGAGAAGAAGCAAAAGAAGCAGAAACATTAGCAGAAGGAGAAGCAGAAGCAGAAGGAGAAGCAGCAGAAGAAGTAGAACCAGAAATTCAGGCAGGAGAAACAGAAGAAGCAGAAGCAGAAGGAGAAGCAAAAAGAGAAGCACAAGGAGTAGTAAAAGAAGCAGCAGAAGGAGAAGCAGCAGAAGAAGCAGAAAAACAAGCAGGAGAAGCAGAAGCAGAAAGCGAATTAGAAGCTGAAGAAGCAGAACCAGAAGAAGAAGCAGTAGAAGCATAAGAAGCAGAAGCAGGAGAAGCAGAAGCAGAAGGAAAAGAAGAAGCATAAGAAGCAGAAGTAGAAGCAGAGGGAGAAACAGAAGAAGGAGAAGGAGCAGCAGAAGGTGAAGCAGAAGGAGATGCAGAAGCAGAAAGAGAAGCAGAAACAGAAGGAGAAGTTGGAGAATCAGAAGAAGCAGAAGCAGAAAGAGAAGCAAAAGAGGGAGAAGGAGAAGCAGAAGCAGAAGGACAATCAGGAGAAGCAGAAGAACAGAAGCGGGAGAAGCTGAAGAAGAAGAAGAAACAGAAGAAGGAGAAGGAGCAGAAGGAGAAGCAGAAGCAGAAGGAGAAGCAGAAATAGAAACAGAAGCAGAAGAAGCAGTTGCAGGAGAAGCAGAAGCAGAAGAAACAGAAGAAGCTGAAGAAGCAGAAGGAGAAGCAGAAGCAGAAGGAGAAGCAGAAGCATCATAGGCTGGAAAAGCAGAAGCAGAAGATACCGAACAAGCAGAAGAAGCAGAAGCAGAACGAGAAGCAGAAGAATAAGAAGGATAAAGAGAAGGATTATTAGTAGGAGGAGCAGAAGCAGAATTAGAAGCAGAAAGAGAAGCATAAGGAGAAGCAGAAAGAGAAACAGAAGAAGCAGAAGCAGGAGAAGCAGAAGCAGAATGAGAAGCACAAGAAGGAGAAATTGAAGGAGAAGGAGAATGAGACGGAGAAGCAGAAGGAGAAGTAGGAGAAGCAGGAGAAGGAGAAGCAGGAGAAGCAGGAGAAGCAGAAGCAGAAGAAACAGAAGAAGGAGAAGAGCAGAAGCAGAAGGAGAAACAGAAGCAGAAGGAGAAGCAGAAGAAGCAGAAGCTGAAGCAGAAGAAACTGAAAAAGCAGAATAAGAATAAGAAGCAGAAGAAGAACAAGCAGGAAAAGCAGAAGAAGAAGAAGGAGGAGAAAGAGAAGGATTAGGAGTAGGAGAAACAGACGGATAAGCAGAAGCAAAAAGAGAAGGAGAAGGAGAAGGAGAAGCAGGAGAAGCAGAAGAAGCAGAAGCAGGAGAAGCAGAAGAAGAATGAAAAGCAGAAGAAGGAGAAATTGAAACAGAAGAAGATGCAGAAGGAGAAGCAGAAGCAGAAGCAGAAGGAGTAGCAG
>NW_012310549.1:0-2397 GCF_000151885.1 Dipodomys ordii | reverse complement strand
ATCATTCTTGTTCTTGTTCTTCTTCTTCTTCTTCTTCTTCTTCTTCTTCTTCTTCTTCTTCTTCTTCTTCTTCTTCTTCTTCTTCGTCTTCTCTTTCTTCTGCTTCTGCTTTTCCTGCTTCTTCTGCTTCTACTGCTTCTCTTTCTGCTTCTCATTCTGCTTCTTCTCCTTCTGCTTCTCCTATTGATTCTGCTGCCATTCCTTCTCCTTCTCCTACTTCTGCTTCTCCTTCTGCTTCTGCTTCTTCTGCTTCTCCTGCTTCTCCTTCTGCATCTTCTTCTGCTTCTGCTTCTTCTTCTGCTTCTTCTTCTGCTTCTCCTTCTTCTGCTTCTCCTCCTGATTCTCCTTCTGCTTCTCCTTCTGCTGCTCCTTCTCCTTCTTCTGCTTCTCCCTCTGCTTCTGCTTCTTATGCTTCTTCTTTTTCTTCTGGTTCTTCTTCTCCTGCTTCTGCTTCTTATGCTTCTACTGCTTCTTCTTCTTCTTCTGCTTCTTCTGCTTCTACTTCTCTTTCTGCTTCTGCTTCTCCTGCTTGTTTTTCTGCTTCTTCTGCTGCTTCTCCTTTTGCTGGTTCTTCTACTTCTTCTTCTGCTTCTCTTTTTGCTTCTCCTTCTGCTTCTGCTTCTTAAGTTTCTCCTGCCTGAATTTCTGGTTCTACTTGTTCTGCTGCTTCTCCTTCTGTTTCTGCTTCTACTTCTGCTTGTGTTTCTGCTTCTTCTGCTTCTTCTCTTTTGGCTTCTCCTGCTTCTTTTTCTTGTGCTTCTCCAGCTTCTGTTTCTGCTTCTCATTCCGCTTCTGCTTCTCCTTCTTCTTCTGCTTCTCCTCCTTCTCCTTCTCCTACTTCTGCTTCTCCTTCAGCTTCTGCTTCTTCTCTTTCTCCTGCTTTTCCTTCTGCATCTCCTTCTGCTTGTGCTTGTCCTTATGCTTCTTCTTCTGCCTCTGCTTCTCCTTCTCCTTCTTTTGCTTCTCCTTTTGCTTCTGCTTCTTCCGCCTTTCGTTCTTCTCCTTCTGCTTCTGCTTCTTCTGCTTCTCCTTCTGCATCTTCTTCTGCTTCTCCTTCTTCTTCTTTTGCTTCTCCTTCTGATTCTCCTTCTGCTTCTTCTTCTTCTGCTTTACCTGCTTCTCTTTCTGCTTCTCGTTCTGCTGCTCCTTCTGTTTCTCCTTCTCCTTCTTGTTCTTCTGCTTTTCCTTCTGCTTCTCGTTCTGCTTCTGCTACAACTGCTACTGCTTCTAATTCTTCTGTTTCTTCTGCTTCTCCTTCTGCTTCAGTTTCTGCTTCTGCTTCTTCGGATCCTTATGCTTCTGCTTCTCCTAATTCTGCTTCTTCTGCTTCCCCTCCTTCTCTTTCTGCTTCTCCTTCTGTTTCTGCTTCTCCTTCTGCTTCTGCTTCTTGTCCTTCTCCTGTATGTTCTGCTTCTGCTTCTCCTGTTTCTGCTTCTCCTGCTTCTCCTTCTGGTGCTCTTTCTGCTTCTCCTGCTGCTTTTCCTTCTCCTGCTCCTTCTTCTGCTTCTCCTTCTGCTTCTCCTTCTGTTTCTCCTTCTCCTTCTCCTTCTCGTTCTTCTGCTTTCCCTTCTGCTTCTCCTTCTGCTTCTGCATCTTCTGCTTCTTCTGCTACTGCCTCTGCTTCTTCTGTTTCTTCTGCTTCTCCTTCTGCTTTTGCTTCTCTTTCTGCTTCTGCTTCTCCTTCTGCTTCTCCAGATTCTGCTTCTTCTGCTTCTCCTGCTTCTCCTTCTGCTTCAGGTTCTGCTTCTGCTTCTTCGGCTTCTTCTGCTTCTGCTTCTCCTGCTGCTGCTTCTTCTGCTTCTCCTGCTTCTCTTTTTGCTTTTCCTTCTGTTTCTGCTTCACATTCTGCTTCTGCTTCTTCTCCTTCTTCTGTTTCTTCTGCATCTGCTTCTCCTGATTCTGCTTATCCTGATTCTCATTCTGCTTCTCCTTCTTCTTCTGCTTCTCCTTTTGCTTCTGCTTCTTCTTCTGCTTCTGTTTCAATTTATCCTTCTGCTTCTGATTCTGCTTCTGCGTCTGCTGCTTCTTCTGCTTCTCCTGCTTCTGCTGCTTCTGCTTCTCCTACTTCTGCTGCTGCTTCTGCTTCTGCGTCTCTTTCTGCTTCTGCTTATCCTGCTGCATCTCCTACTCCTATTTCTTCTCTCGCTTCTGCTCCAACTTCTTCTTCTTCTGCTTCTCTTGCTGCTTCTGCTTCTGCTTATTCTACTATTACTGTTTCTGCTGCTTCTGCTTCACATAGTGCTTCTTCTGTTTCTCCTTCTGCTTCACATTCTGCTTCTGCTTATTCGGCTGCTCCTGTTACTTCTGATTCTCCTGCTCGTCTGCTTCTCCTGCTTCTCTTCTGCTTCTGCTTCTACTGCTGCTGCTGATTCTACTATCTGCTGTCTGCTTCTGCTC
>NW_012310548.1:0-2397 GCF_000151885.1 Dipodomys ordii | reverse complement strand
CAGCGGAGACAGAGATGGGCCACAGCTGTTTTACACAGCGGTGACATAGCTGGACACAGCGGGGTACACAGCGGGACACAGCGGGCACACCGGGGACACAGCGGGACACAGCGGGACACAGTGGGGACACAGTGGGACACAGCGGGACACAGCGGGGGACACAGCGGGACACAGCTGGGGACACAGCGAGGACACAGCGGGACACAGCCGGGGAAAAAGCGGGACACAGCGGGGACACAGCAGTGGACACAGCGGGACACAGCGGGGGACACAGCCGGACACAGCAGGCGAAACAGTGGGGGACACAGTGGGACACAGTGGGACACAGCGGGGGACACATGGGGAACACAGCGGGACACAGCGGGGACACAGCGGGACTCAGCGAGGGACACAGCAGTATACAGCAGGACACAGCGGGGACACAGCAGGGACACAGTGGGGGACACAGCGGGACACAGCGGGACACAGCGGGGAACACAGCGGGACACAGAGGGGGACACAGAGGGGTACACAGCGGGACACAGCTGGGAACACAGCGGGTCACAGCGGGACACAGCGGGAACACAGCTGGACACAGCGGGGTACACAGTGGGACACAGGGGGCACACAGTGGGGACACAGCGGGGGACACAGAGGGACACAGCGGGTCACAGTGGGGGACACAGCGGGGACACAGCGGGGGACAGCAGAGGACAGAGAGGGGACACAGCGGCGACACAGAGGGGACGCACCTGGGGACACAGCGTGGGACAAAATGGGACACCACGGGACACAGTGTTACACAGCGGGACACAACGGGGACACTGCGGGACACAGCAAGATAAAGAGGGGGACACAGCGGGACACAGCGGGGGACAGCGGGGGACACAGCGGGACACAGTGGGCTACCCAGTGAGGACACAGCGGGACACAACAGGGGACACAGCGAGGACACAGCGGGGAACACAGCCGGGGACACAGCGAGACACTGGGGAACACAGCGAGGACACAGAGGGACACAACGGGACACAGCGTCGATACAGAGGGGAGGCAGCGTTACATAGCGTGGTACACACTGTGGACACAACGGGACACAGTGGGGGCACAGCGGGACACAACAGGACACAGTGGGACACAGCGGGGAGACAGCAGTGACACAGTAGGGGACACAGCGGGACACAGCAGGTCACAGCGGGGAACACAGCGGGACACACCAGGGGACACAGCGAGGACACAGCGGGTCACAGCGGGACACAGCGTGGGACAAAGCAGGAGACAGCGAGGGACAAAGAGAGGACCCAGCTGGACAGAGCGGGGTACACAGCGGGACACAGCAGGGGACACAGAAGGGTACACAGCGGGACACAGCGAGAAACACAGCGAGGTCACAGCGGGGGCCAAAGCGGGACAACACGGGACACAGTGTGACACAGTGTGGCACAGCGGGGACACTGCAGGGGCACAGCGGGACAAAGCGGGCGACACAGCGGGACACAGCGGGACACAGCGGGAGACACAGCGGGGGACAGCAGGGGACAGAGAGGGGACACAGTGGGAGACACAAAGTGGGACAGCAGGGGACAGAGAAAGGACACAGCGGGACACAGCGGGAACACAGCTGGACACAGCGGGGTACACAGCGGGACACAGGGGGCACACAGTGGGGACACAGCGGGGGACAAAGTAGGACACAGCGGGTCACAGCGGGGGACACAGCGGGACACAGCGGGGGACACAGAGGGGTACACAGCGGGACACAGCCGGGAACACAGCGCAGACACAGTGGGACAAACCGGGACACAGCGGGACACAGCGGTACACAGCGGGACACAGCGGGGGAAACAGTGGGACAAAGCGGGGACACAGCAGGACACAGCAGGACACAGCGGGTGACACAGCGGTACACAGCTTGGGACACAGCGAGGACAAAGCTGGACACAGCGGGACACAGCAGGGGACACAGCAGGGACACAGCAGGGGCACAGCGAGGGACACAGCGGGGTACACAGCGGGACACAACGAGGAACACATCGCGGACACAGCGGGACCCAGCAGGACACAGCGTCGATACAGAGGGGACACAGCGTTACACAGCATGGTACAAAGCTGTGGACACAACGGGATACAGTGGGGGCACAGCGGGTCACAGCGGGACGCAGTGGGACACAGCGGGACACAGCGGGACACAGCGGGGACAGAGCGGGACACAGTCGGACACAGTGGGACACAGCGGGGGACACAGCGGGACCCAGCGGGGACACAGCAAGGACACAGCAGGGGACACAGCGGGACACAGCGGGACACAGCGGGGGACACAGCAAGGGACACAGCGGGAGAAACAGCGGGACACAGTGGGGAACACAGCGAGGACACAGAGGGACACAACCGGACACAGCGTCGATACAGCGGGGAGGCTGA
>NW_012310547.1:0-2397 GCF_000151885.1 Dipodomys ordii | reverse complement strand
CGAGGACACATTGGGACACATTGGGACACAGCGGGATTCAGCGGGGGACACAGCAGTACACAGCGGGACAAAGCGGGACACAGCGGGGACACAGCATAGACACAGCGGGGGACAGAGCGGGACACAGCGGGGGACACAGTGATGACAGAGCAGGACCCAGCGGGACCCAGCGTGGATACAGCAGGGACCCAGCTGGACACAGCGGGACACAGCGGGGACACAGCAGTAGACACAGCGGGACACAGTGCCGGACACAGCGGGACACAGCGGGGGACAAAGGGAGGACACAGCGGGACCCAGCGGGACCCAGCGTCGATACAGCAGGGACACAGCGGGACACAGTGGGGTACACAGCTAGGGACACAGCAGGCACACAGCTTGGGACATAGCGGGGACAAAATGAGACACCACGGGACACAGCGAGGACACAGCGGGAAACAGCGGAACACAGCGGGGGACAAAGCGGGATG
The DNA here is from genome assembly GCF_000151885.1 of Dipodomys ordii. Taxonomy (NCBI): domain Eukaryota; kingdom Metazoa; phylum Chordata; class Mammalia; order Rodentia; family Heteromyidae; genus Dipodomys; species Dipodomys ordii. The sequence continues at coordinate 1,927 of NW_012310547.1, read as the reverse complement.
AAGCGGGGGACATAGCGGGACACAGCGGTACACAGTGGGGGACACAGCGGGGGACAGCGGAGACAGAGATGGGCCACAGCGGGACACAGCGGTGACATAGCTGGACACAGCGGGGTACACAGCGGGACACAGCGGGCACACCGGGGACACAGCGGGACACAGCGGGACACAGCGGAGACACAGTGGGACACAGCCGGACAAAGCGGGGGACACAGTGGGACACAGCTGGGGACACAGCGAGGACACAGCGGGATACAGCAGGGGACACAGTGAGGACACAGCGGGACACAGCTGGGGAAAAAGCGGGACACAGCGGGGACACAGCAGTGAACACAGCGGGACACAGCGGGGGACACAGCCGGACACAGCGGGGGAAACAGTGGGGGACACAGTGGGACACGGTGGGACACAGCGGGGGACACATGGGGAACACAGCGGGACACAGCGGGGACACAGCAGGACTCAGCGTGGGACACAGCAGTATACAGCAGGACACAGCGGGGACACAGCAGGGACAAAGCGGGTGACACAGCGGGACACAGCGGGGGACACAGCGGGACACAGAGGGGGACACAGTGGGGTACACAGCGGGACACAGCTTGGGACACAGCGGGGACACAGCGGGACACACCGGGGGACAGAGCGAGGACACAGCGGGATAGAGCGGGACACAGCGAGGACCCAGCGGAACACAGCGTGGGACACAGTGGCGGACACAGTGGGACACAGCGGGACACAGCGGAGGACACAGGGAGGACACAGCGGGACCCAGCGGGACCCAGCGTCGATACAGCGGGGACACAGCGGGACACAGCGAGGTACACAACTGGGGACACAACGGGACACAGCGGGGAACACATGGAGGACATAGCGGGACCCAGCCGGACCCAGCGTGGTTACAGCGGGGACACAGCAGGACACAGCAGGGTGCATAGCTGGGGACACAACGGGACACAGCGGGGGACACAGAGAGTACCCAGCGGGACACAGCGGGACACAGCGGGGACACTGCGGGAACATAGTGGGACACAGCGGGGTACACAGTGGGACACAGCGGGACACAGCTAAGGACACAGCAGGACACAGCAGTACACAGCGGGAAACAGCGGGGGACACAGTGGGACACAGCGGGGACACAGCGGGACACAGCGGGACACAGCGGGGACACAGCGGAACACAGCGTGGGACACAGCGAGGACACAGCAGGACACAGCGGGACACAGCGGCGACACAGCAGGGACACAGCAGGGACACAGCGGGGACACAGCGGGGGACACAGCGGGACACAACGGGGAACACAGCGAGGACACAGCGGGACCCAGCAGGACACAGCGTCGATACAGTGGGGACACAGCAGGACAGAGCGGGATACACAGCTGGGGACACAAAGGGACTCAGCGGGGGACACAGCGAGGACAAGCGGGACACAGCGGGACACAGCGAGGACACTGCGGGAACATAGCGGGACACAGCGGGGACACAGAGGGACACAGCGGGACACAGCTTGGTATACACGGAGGACACAGCTGGACACAGTGGGGGACACAGTGAGGACACAGTGGTACAGTGGGGTGCGGGATACAGCGGGGGACAAATCGGGAGACAGCGGGGGACACAGCGAGGACACAGCTGGACACAGTTGTGACACAGAGGGGACTCAGTGGGGGACACAGCGGGGGACAAAGCAGGACACCACGGGACATTGTGACACAGCGGGACACAGCGGGGACACTGCTGGGACACAGTGGTACAAAGCGGGGGACACAGCGGGGACTCAGCATGGTACACAGCGGGGGACAAAGCGGGACACCACGGAACACAGAGGGTCACAGCAGGAAAGAGCGGTGACCCTGCGGGGACACAGCGGGACCCAGTGGGGGATACAGCGGGACACAGCGGGGACTCACCTGGGGACACAGCGAAGGAC
>NW_012310546.1:0-2397 GCF_000151885.1 Dipodomys ordii | reverse complement strand
GATTCCCCGCTGTTTCCCCGCTGGGTCCCGCTGGGTGCCCGCTGGGTCCCGCTCTGTCCCCCGCTATGTCCCCCTCTTTGTCCCCGTTGTGTCCCACTGTGTCCCGTTGTGTCCCCCGCTGTTTCCCGTTGTGTCCCTAGCTGTGTACCCCGCTGTGTCCCGCTGTGTCACACTGTGTCCCTTGGTGTCCCGCTTTGTCCCCCGCTGTGTCCCCCGGTGAGTCCCTGCTGTGTCCCCGCTGTGTCCCGCTGTGTCCTCGCTGTGTCCCCCGCTGTGTCCCGCTGTGTCCCACGCTGTGTCCCGCTGTGTCCTCCCTGTGTCCTCGCTGTGTCCCACTGTGTCCCGCTGTGTCCCGCTGTGTCCTCGCTGTGTCCCACGCTGTGTTCCGCTGTGTCCTCATTGTGTCCCCCGCTGTGTCCCGTTGTGACCCCAGCTGTGTACCCCGCTGTGTCCCGCTATGTCCCCGTTGCATCGACGCTTTGTCCCGCTGGGTCCCGTTGTGTCCTTGCTGTGTTCCCCGCTGTGACCTGTTGTGTACCCCTCTGTGTCCCCCGTTGTGTACCTGCTGTGTCCCCGTTGTGTCCCGCTGTGTCCCGCTGTGTACTGCTCTGTCCCCCGCTGAGTCCCGCTCTGTCCCTGCTGTGTCCCAATGTGTCCTCGCTGTGTCCCCTGCTGTGTCCCGCTGTGTCCCCTATCAGTCCTCCTCTGTGTCCCCTGCTGTGTCCCGCTGTGTCCCGCTGTGTCCCCCGCTTTGTCTCGCTGTGTCCCCGCAGTGTCCCAGCTGTGTTCCGTTGTGTCACACTGGGTCCCGTGGTGTCCTGCTTTGTCCACCGCTGTGTCCCCCGCTGAGTCCCCTCTGTGTCCCCGCTGTGTCCCGCTGTGTCCTCGCTGTGTCCCCCGCTGTCTCCCGTTTTGCCCCATGTTGTGTCCCACTGTGTCCTCACTGTGTTTCCTGGCTGTGTCCCGCTGTGTCCCCGCTTTGTCCCCCGCTGTGTCCCACTGTGTCCCGCTGTGTACCCTGCTGTGTCCTGCTATGTTCCCGCAGTGTCGCCGCTGTGTCCCACTGTGTCGCGTGGGGTCCCACTTTGTCCCCCGCTGTGTCCCCCGCTGAGGCCCCTCTGTGTACCCACTATGTCTTGCTGTGTCCTCGCTGTGTCCCCCGCTGTGTTCCACTGTGTCCTCGCTATGTCCCCCGATGTGTCCCTTTGTGTCCCCAGCTGTATAACCCGCTGTGTCCCGCTGTGTCCCCGCTGTGTCCTCGCTGTGTTCCCGGATGTGTCCCGCTGTGTATCCCTCTGTGTCCCCCTCCGTGTACCGTTGTGTCTACCGCTGTGCCCCGCTGTGTCCCGCTGTGTCCCCGCTGTGTCCCGCTGTGTCCTCGCTGTGTCCACCGCTGTGTCTCATTGTGTCTTCGCTGTGTCCCCCTCTGTGTCTCTCTGTGTCCCCCGCTGTGTCCTGCTGTGTCCCGCTGTGTACTTGCTGGGACCCGCTGTGTCCCTCTGTGTCCCCGCTGTGTCCCGCTGTGTCTCCCGCTGTGTCCCGCTGTGTCCCGCTGTGTCCCCGCTGTGTCCCGCTGTGTCCCCCGCTGTGTCCCTCTGTGTCCCCCGCTGTGTCCCGCTCTGTCCCTGCTGGGACCCGCTGTGTCCCGCTGTGTCCCTCTGTGTCCCCCGCTGTGTCCCGCTGTGTCCCACTGTGTCCTCGCTGTGTCCCACGCTGTGTTCCGCTGTGTCCTCGCTTTTCCCCCGATGTGTCCCTTTGTGTACCCAGGTGTGTACCTGCTGTGTCCCGCTGTGTCCCCACTGTATCGACGCTGTGTCCTGCTGTGTCCCGCTGGGTCCCGCTGTGTAACCCTCTGTGTCCCCCTCTGTGTCCCGCTGTGTCCCCTGCTGTGTCCCGCTGTGTCCCGTTGTGTCCCGCTGTGAACTGCTGTGTCCCCCGCTGTGTCCCGCTGTGTCCCGCTGTGTCCCCCGCTTGTCCCGCTGTGTCTACTGCTGTGTCCCTGCTGTGTCCCGCTGTGTTCCGCTGTGTCCCGCTGTGTCCCGCTGTGTCCTCGTTGTGTGCCACACTGTGTTCCGCTGTGTCCTCGCTCTGTCCCCCGATGTGTCCCTTTGTGTCCCCAGCTGTGTAACCCGCTGTGTCCCGCTGTGTCCCCGCTGTGTCCTCGCTGTGTTCCCCGCTGTGTCCCGCTGTGTACCCCTCTGTGTCCCCCTTGTGTCCCGCTGTGTCCCGATGTGTAATGCTGTGTCCCCCGCTGAGTCCCGCTGTGTCCTTGCTGTGTCCCGCTGTGTCCCACCTGTATCCCCCGCTGTGTCCAGTTGTGTCCCGCTGTGTCCCCCGCTGTGTCCCCCGCTGTGTCCCGCTGTGTCCCCCGCTGTGTCCCGCTGTGTCTACTGCTGT
>NW_012310545.1:0-2397 GCF_000151885.1 Dipodomys ordii | reverse complement strand
GAAGACAAAGCAGGTCCCAGCGGACACAGCGTCGATACAGCGGGGACACTAGCATTACACAGCGGGGTACACAGCTGGGGACACAAAGGGTCACAGTGGGGGACACAGCGGGACACAGCAGGACACGGTGGGACACAGCGGAGTCAAAGCATGAGACACAGCGGGGGACAGAGCGGGAGACAGCGGGGGACACAGCGAGGACACAGCAGGACACAGCGGGGACACAGCGGGGACTCAGCGGTGGACACAGCGGGGGACAAAGCGGGACACCACGGAACACAGCGGGACACAGCGGGAAACAGCGGTGACCCTGCGGGAACACAGCGGAACACAGTGGGGGACAGAGCGTGGGACAAAGCGAGACACAGCGGGGACAAAGCTGGACACACGAGGGTACACAGCGGGACACAGCGGGAACACAGTGGGACACAGCGGGTCACAGCAGGGACACAGCGGGACACAGCGGGACACAGCGCGGACACAGCGGGACACAGCGGGGGACACAGCGGGACACAGCGGGGGACACAGAGGGGGACACAGCGGGACACAGCGGGGGACACAGGTGGGACACAGCGGGAAACAGCTGGGAAACAGCGGGACACAACAGGGGACACAGCGGGGGACACAGCGGGACACAGCGGGATACACAGGGGAGACACAGCGGGACACAGCGGGGGATACAGCGGGACCCAGCGGGACACAGCGGGGGACACAGGAGAGACACAGCGGGACACAGCGGGGGACACAGCGGAACACAATGGGGCACACAGCATTACACAGCGGGGTACACAGCTGGGGAAACAAAGGGTCACAGTGGGGGACACAGCGGGACACAGCAGGACACAGTGGGACACAGCGGAGTCAAAGCATGAGACACAGTGGGGGACAGAGCGGGAGACAGCGGGGGACACAGCGAGGACACAGCAGGACACAGCGGGGACACAGCGGGGACTCAGCGGGAGACACAGCGGGGGACAAAGCAGGACACCACGGAACACAGCGGGTCACAGCGGGAAACAGCGGTGACCCTGCGGGAACACAGCGGAACACAGTGGGGGACAGAGCGGGGGACAAAGCGAGACACAGCGGGCACAAAGCTGGACACAGGAGGGTACACAGCGGGACACAGCGTGGACACAGCGGGAACACATCGGGAGACACAGCTGGGGACACAACGGGACACATCGGGGGACACAGCGAGGACACTGCAGAACACAGCGTGGGACACAGCGGGGGACACAGGAGAGACACAGCGGAACACAGCAGGGGACACAAGGAGGACACATGGGGACACAGAGGGGACACCGCGGGACTCAGCGGGACACAGCGGGGGACACAGCGGAACACAGCGTGAAACACAGCGAGGACACAGCGGGACGCAGAGGGACACAGCTTGGACACAGCAGGGACACAGCAGGGACACAGCGGGGGACACAGCGGGACACAGCAGGGGACACAGCATGGGACACAGCGGGACACATGGGGACACAGCGGGATACACAGGGGAGACACAGCGGGACACAGCGGGGGACACAGCGAGGACACAGCAGGGACACAGCGGGACTCAGCGGGGGACACAGCAGTACACAGCGGGACACAGCGGGACACAGCGGGGACACATCAGGGACACATCAGGGACACAGCGGGGGATACAGCGGGACACAGCGGGGGACACAGAGGGGTACACAGCGGGACACAGCATCGATACAGCGGGGACACAGCGGGACACAGCGGGGAAACAGCAGTAGACACAGCGGGACACAGCGGGGGACACAGCGGGACACAGCGGGGGACACAGCGAAGACAGAGCGGGACACATCGGGGGACACAGCGAGGACACTGCGGATCACAGCGCGGGACACAGCGAGGACACAGCAGGACACAGCGTGACACAGCGGGTGACACAGCTAAGACACAGCGGGACACAATGGGGGAAACATCGAGGACACAGCGGGTGATAAGGGGGAGACAGAGCGGGACACAGCGAGGACACAGCGGGAAACAGCAGGGGACACAGCGGGACACAGCAGGGGACACAGCGGGGGACACAGCGGGACACAGCTGCGGATACAGCGAGGACACAGCAGGGACACTGCGGGACACAGCAGGTCACAGCGGGGAAACAGTAGGGGACACAGCGGAGGACAGAGCGGAATAGAGAAGGACACAGCGAGGACACAGCGGGGACATAGGGTGACACTGCGGGACACAGTGGGACAGAGCGGGGACACAGAGGGACATAGAGGTTACACAGCCAGGACACACCAGGGACACAGCGGAACACAGCAGGGACACAGCGGGGACACAGCGGGACACAGCGGGAACCAGCAGGGACACAGCGGGGACACAGCGGGGGACACAGCAGGACGCAGCGGGACACAGCGGGACACACAGTGA
>NW_012310544.1:0-2397 GCF_000151885.1 Dipodomys ordii | reverse complement strand
GCTGTGTCCCCCCTGTATCGACGCTGTGTCCCGCTGTGTCCCGCTGTGTCCTCGCTGTGTCCCCCGCTGTGTCCCACTGTGTCCCCCGCTGTGTCCCGCTGTGTCTACTGCTGTGTCCCGCTGTGTCCCCCACTGTGTCCTGTTGTGTCCCCAGCTGTGTAACACGCTGTGTAACGCTGTGTCCCCGCTGTATCGACGCTGTGTCCCGCAGGGTCCCGCTGTGTCCTCGCTGTGTCCCCCGCTGTGTCCCGCTGTGTCCCCCACTGTGTCCCGTTGTGTCCCCAGCTGTGTAACATTCTGTGTAACGCTGTGTCCCCACTGTATCCACGCTGTGTCCCGCTGTGTCCCGCTGTGTCCCGCTGTGTCCCGCTGTGTCCCCCGCTGTCCCCAGCTGTGTCCCGCTGTGTCCTCGCTGTGTCCCCCGTTGTGTCCCGGTGTGTCCCCTGCTGAGTCCCGCTGTGTCTACTGCTGTGTCCCGCTGTGTCCTCGCTGTATCCCACGCTGTGTTCCGCTGTGCCCTCGCTGTGTCCCCCGATGTGTTCCTTTATGTCCCCAGGTGTGTACCTGCTGTGTCCCGCTGTGTCCCCGCTGTATCGACGCTGTGTCCCGCTGGGTCCCACTGGGTCCTCGCTGTGTTCCCCGCTGTGTCCCGCTGTGTACCCCTCTGTGTCCCCCTCTGTGTCCCACTGTGTCCCCTGCTGTGTCCCGCTGTTTCCCCGCTGTGTCCCTTGCTGTTTCCCACTGTGTCCCCCGCTGTGTCCCGCTGTGTCCCCCGCTTGTCCCGCTGTGTCTACTGCTGTGTCCCTGCTGTGTCCCGATGTATTCCGCTGTGTCCTCGCTGTGTCCCACGCTGTGTTCCGCTGTGTCCTCGCTATGTCCCCCGATGTGTCCCTTTGTGTCCCCAGCTGTGTAACCCGCTGTGTCCCGCTGTGTCCCCGCTGTGCCCTTGCTGTGTTCCCCGCTGTGTCCCGCTGTGTACCCCTCTGTGTCCCCCTCTGTGTCCCGCTGTGTCTCCCACTGTGTCCCGCTGTGTCCCGCTGTGTACTGCTGTGTCCCCCGCTGAGCCCCGCTGTGTCCACGATGTGTCCCGCTGTGTCCCACCTGAATCCCCTGCTGTGTCCAGTTGTGTCCCGCTGTGTCCCCCGCTGTGTCCCGCTGTGTCCCCCGCTGTGTCCCGCTGTGTCCACTGCTGTGTCCCTTTGGGTCCCGCTGTTTCCCCCGCTATGTCCCGCTGTGTCCTTGCTGTGTCCCGCTGTGTCCTGCTGTGTCTCTGCTGGGACCCGCTGTGTCCCGCTGTGTCCCCGCTGTGTCCCGCTGTGTCCCCGGCTGTGTTCCGCTGTGTCCCCCGCTGTGTCCCGCTGTGTCCTTGCTGTGTCCCCCACTGTGTGCCGCTGTGTCCTCGCTTTGTCCCAAACTGTGTTTCGCTGTGTCCCCCGCAGTGTCCCGCTGTGTCCCCCGCTGTGTCCCGCTGTGTCCCCGCAGGGTCACTGCTGTTTCCCGCTGTGTCCCGCTGTGTTCCATGGTGTCCCGCTCTGTCCCCCGCTCTGTCCCCCGCTTTTGTCCCTGCTGTGCCCCACTGTGTCCCGCTGTGTCCCCCGCTGTTTCCTGTTGTGTCCCCAGCTGTGTACCCCGCTGTGTCCCGCTGTGTCACATTGTGTCCCTTGGTGTCCTGCTTTGTCCCCCGCTGTGTCCCCGCTGTTTCCCGCTCTGTCCTCGCTGTGTCCCCCTCTGTTTCCCCTCTGTCCCCCGCTGTGTCTCACACTTTGTCCCCGCTGTGTCCCCCGATGTGTCGAGCTGTGTCTACTGCTGTGTCCCTGCTGTGTCCCGCTGTGTCCCGCTGTGTCCCGCTGTGTCCTCGCTGTTTCCCACGCTGTGTTCTGCTGTGTCCTCGCTGTGTCCCCCGATGTGTCCCTTTGTGTCCCCAGCTGTGTACCCGCTGTGTCCCGCTTTTTCCCCGCTGTATCGACGCTGTGTCCCGCTGGGTCCCGCTGTGTCCTCGCTGTATTCACCTCTGTTTCCCACTGTGTCCTTCTTTCTGTCCCCCACTGTGTCACACTGTGTACCTTGGTGTCCCGCTTTGTCCCCCGCTGTGTCCCCCGCTGAGTCCCCTCTGTGTCCCCGCTGTGTCCCGCTGTGTCCTCGTTGTGTCCCTCGCTGTCTCCCGCTTTGTCCCACAATGTGTCCCGCTGTGTCCTCGCTGTGTCCCCCGCTGTGTCCCGCTGTGTACCCCGCTGTGTCCCGCTGTGTTCCGTGGTGTCCCACTTTGTCCCCCGCTGAGTCCCGCTGTGTCCCCACTGTGTCCCGCTGTGTCCTCCCTGTGTCCCCCGCTGTGTCCGCTCTGTCCCCGCTATGTTCCACTGTGTCCCCGCTGTGTCCCGCTGTGTCTTCACTGTGTCC
>NW_012310543.1:0-2397 GCF_000151885.1 Dipodomys ordii | reverse complement strand
CAGCGGGGACACAGCGGGACTTAGCTGGGGACACAGCGGGACAAAGAGGGACACAGCGGGAACAGAGCAGGGACACAATCAGGGACACAGCGGGACACAGCCGCGAACACAGCGGGACACAGCAGGTGACACAACGGGGGACCCAGCGGGACACAACGGGGGACACAGCGGGGGACAAATCGGGACACCACGGGACACAGTGGGACACAGCGGGACAAAGTGGGGACACTGCGGGCACCCAGCGGGACAAAGCGGGGGACACAGCGGGACTCAGCAGGGGACACTGTGTGGAAACAGCGGGACACAGCGGGGACACAGTGAGGACACAGCGAGGGACACAGCGGAGGACACAGCAGGGGACACAGCGGGACACAGAGGGGAACAAAGCGAGGACCCAGCGGGACCCAGCAGGACACAGCGTCGATACAGCTAGGGACACAGCGGGACACAGAGGGACACAGCGGAGAACAGTGCGGAACACAGAGAGGGACACAGGGAGGACAAAGCGGGGACACAGCAGGACATAGCGGGGGACAGAGCGGGACACAGCGGGGGACACAGGGAGGATAAAGAGGGACACAGCGGCACACAGTGGGGGACACAGCGGGACACAGCAGGGAACACAGCGAGGACACAACGCGACCCAGCGGGACACACGGTCGATACAGAGGGGATACAGCGTTACACAGCATGGTACACATCTGTGGACCCAAGGGGACACAGTGGGGGCACAGCAGGACACAGCGGGACACAGTGGGACACAGCGAGGACAAATCGTGAGACACAGCGGGGGACAGAGCGGGAGACAGCAGGGGACACAGCGAGGACACAGCAGGACACAGCGGGACACAGCGGGACACAGCAGGGACAGAACGGGCCACAGCAGGCCTCAGCGTTACACAACCGGGGACACAACGGGACACAGCGGGGGACCCAGTGAGGACAGAGCGGGACACAGCGGGGGACACAGCGAGGACACAGCGGTGGACACAGTGCGGGACACAGCGGGGAACACAGCGATGACACAGCGGGACCCAGCGGGACACAGCGATGATACAGCGGGGACACAGCGTTACACAGCTTAGTACACAGCTGTGGACACAAAGGGACACAGAGGGGGAAAAGAGGGACACATCGGGACACAGAAGGGACTCAGCAGGGGACACAGCGGGGGACAAAGCTGGACACCATGGGACACTGTGTGACACAGCGGGACACAGCGGGGACACTGCGTGGACACAGCGGGACAAAGCGGGGGACACAGCGGGGGACAGCGGAGACTGAGAGGGGACACAGCGGGATACAACGGAGCACTTAGCGGGACACAGCGGACACACAGCAGGGACACAGCGGGACACAGCAGGGACAGAGCGGGACACAGCGGGACACAGCAGGACACAGCAGGACACAGCGGGGGACACAGCCGGGGACAGCGGAGACTGAGAGGGGACACAGCTGGGCACAACGGAGTACATAGCGGTACACAGCGGACACACAGCGGGGACACAGCGGGACACAGCAGTGACAGAGCGGGACACAGCGGGACACAGCGGGGGACAGAGCGGGACTCAGCGGGGGACCCAGCAAGGACACATTGTGACACAGTGTGACACAGCGGGATACAGCGGGGACACTGTGTGGACACAGCGGGACAAAGCATGGGACACAGTGGGACACAGTGAGACACAGCGGGGGACAGAGCGGGACCCAGCGGGGGACCCAGCAAGGACACATTGTGACACAGTGTGACACAGCGGGACACAGCGGGCACACTGCGTGGACACAGCGGGACAAAGCGTGGGACACAGTGGGACACAGCGAGACACAGCGGGGGACACAGCGGGAGACAGCGGAGACCGAGAGGGGACACAGCGGGACACAGCTGTGACACAGCTGGACACAACGGAGTACATAGCAGGACACAGCGGACACAGCTGGGACACAGCGGGACATAGCTGGGGACAGAGCGGGACACAGCGGGGGACACAGGGAGGACACAGTGGGACACAGTGGGGACACAGCGGGGGACACAGCGGGACACAGCAGGGAACACAGTGAGGACACAGCGGGACCAAGCGGGACACAGCGTCGATACAGCGGGAATACAGCGTTACACAGCGTGGTACACATCTGTGGACCCAACGGGACACAGTGGGGGCACAGCGGGACAAAGCGGGAAAAAGTGGGACACAGCGAGGACAAATCGTGAGACACAGCGGGGGACAGAGGGGGAGACAGCGGGGGACACAGCGAGGACACAGCAGGACACAGCGGGACACAGTAGGGACAGAGCGGGACACAGCGGGACACAGCGGGACACAGCCTGGGACACAGCGGGACACAGCGGGGGACACAGCGAGGACAGAGTGGGACACAGCGGGGGACACAGCGAGGACA
>NW_012310542.1:0-2397 GCF_000151885.1 Dipodomys ordii | reverse complement strand
GTGGGGACACAGCAGGGACACAGCAGGGACACAGAGGAGGACACAGCGGGGGACATAGCGGGACACAACGGGGAACACAGCGAGGACACAGCGGGACCCAGCAGGACACAGCGTCGATACAGCGGGGACACAGCGGGACACAGCGGGGTACACAGCTGGGGACACAACGGGACACAGCGGTGGACACAGCGAGGACACAGCGGGAGACAGCGGGGACACTGCGGGAACATAGCTGGACACAGCGGGGTACACAGCGGGACACAGCTGGGGACACAGAATGGTACACAGAGGGACACAACGGGAATCACAGCGAGGTCACAGTGGGGGACCAAGCGGGACAACACGGGACACAGTGTAACACAGCGAGACACAGCGGGACACAGCGGGGGACAAAGCGGGGGACAACAGGGGACAGGGGACACAGCGGGACACAGCGGGGACACAGCTGGACACAGCGGGGTACATAGAGGGACACAGCGGGCACACAGTGGGGACACAGCAGGACACAGCGGGACACAGCGGGGACGGAGCATGACAGAGCATGACACAGCGAGGACACATTGGGACACAGCGGGGACACAGTGGAACTCAGCGGGAGACACAGCAGTACACAGCGGGACACAGTGGGACACTCCGGGGAGACAGCAGGGACACAGTGGGGGACACAGTGGGACACAGCAGGTCACAGCGGGGGGACACAGCGGGACACAGCAGGGGACACAGAGGGGTACACAGCGGGACACAACGGGGAACACAGCGCGGACACAGCGGGACAGAGCGGGACAAAGCATCGATACAGCGGGCAAAGAGCGGGTCACAGCAAGGACACAGCGGGACACAGCGGGACACAGTGGGGGATACAGGGGGACACAGCGGGAACACAGCGGGACACAGCAGTGGACACAGCGGGACACAGCGTGGGACACAGCAAGGACACAGCGGGACACAGCGGGACACAGCGGGACACAGCGGGGACACAGCGGGGGAAACAGCGAGGACACAGCGGGTCACAGCGGGACACAGCGTGGGACAAAGCAGGAGACAGCGGGGGACACAGCGAGGACACAGCTGGACACAGCGGGGTACACAGCGGGACACAGCGGAGGACACAGAAGAGTACACAGCGGGACACAGAGAGAAACACAGCGAGGTCACAGCGGGGGCCAAAGCAGGACAACACGGGACACAGTGTGACACAGTGGGACACAGCGGGGACACTGCAGGGGCACAGCGGGGCAAAATGGGCGACACAGCGGGACACAGTGGGACACAGCGGGGGAAACAGCGGGGGACAGCTGGGGACAGAGAGGGGACACAGCGGGACACAGGGGGCACACAGTGGGGACACAGCGGGGGACACAGCGGAACACAGCGGGTCACAGCCGGGGACACTGCGGGACACAGCGGGGGACACAGAGGGGTACACAGCGGGACACAGCCGGGAACACAGCGCGGACACAGTGGGACACACCGGGACACAGCGTCAATACAGCGGGGACAGAGCGGGTCACAGCAGGGACACAGAGGGACACAGCGGGGGACACAGTGGGACACAGCAGGGACACAGCGGGACACAGCGGGACACAGCGGGGGACACAGCGGAACACAGCTTGGGACACAGCGAGGACAAAGCGGGACACAGCGGGACACAGCGGGGACACACCAGGGACACAACAGGGACACAGCAGGGACACAGCGGCGGACACAGCGGGGGACTCAGCGGGACACAACGGGGAACACAGCTGGGGACACAACGGGACACAGCAGTGGACACAGCAAGGACACAGCGGGACACAGCGGGGACACTGCGGGAACATAGAGGGACACAGCGGGATACCGAGCGGGACACAGCGGGGTCACAGAGTGGTACACAGCGGGACACAGCGGGAAACACAACGAGGTCACAGCGGGGGACAAAGCGGGACAACACGGGACACAGTGTGACACAGCGGGACACAGCGGGACACAGCGGGGGACACAGCGGGGGACAGAGAGGGGACACAGCAGGACACAGCGGGGACACAGCTGGACACAGCGGGGTACACAGACGGACACAGCGGGCACACAGTGGGGACAAAGCGGGACACAGTGGGACACAGCGGGGACAGAGCAGGACAGAGCATGACACAGCGAGGACACATTGGGCCACAGCGAGGTACACAGCTGGGGACACAACGGGACACAACGGGGGACACAGCGAGGACACAGCGGGACACAGCGGGACACTGCGGGAACATAGCGGGACACAGCGGGGTACACAGCGGGACACAGCGGGTCACAGCTGGGGACATAGCGGGGACACAGCGGGACACAGAGGGGGACACAGCGAGGACACAGCATGACACAGCGGAACACAGCGGGGGACAAAGCGGGAGACAGCGGGGGACACAGCGAGGA
>NW_012310541.1:0-2397 GCF_000151885.1 Dipodomys ordii | reverse complement strand
TCAGGAGAGCAGACGCAGAAGAACAGAAGAAGGAGAAGAAGCAGAAGCAGAAGGAGAAGGAGAAACAGAAGGAAAAGAAGAAAGAGAAGCAGGAGAAGCAGAAGAAGCAGCAGCAGGAGAAGCAGAAGCAGAAGAAGCCGAAAAAGCAAAAGCAGAACCTGAAGCAGAAGGAGAAGCAGGAGAAGCAGAAGAAGCAGAATCTGGAGAAGCAGAAGCAGAAGCAGAAGCAGAAAGAGAAATAGTAGAATAAGCAGAAGCAGAAGCAGCAGGAGAAGCAGAAGAAGAAGATGGAGAAGGCGAGAGAGAACCAAAATCAGAAGGAGAAGCAGAAGAAACAGAAGAAACAGAAGCAGTAGCAGAAGAAGCTGAAGATGTAGAAGCAGAAAAAGAAGCACAAGAAATAGCAGAAGAACGAGAAGGAGAAGGAGGAACAGAAGGAGAAGCAGAAGCAGAAACAGAAAAAGAATCAGGAAAAGCAGAAGCAGAAACAGACGGAGAAGCAGAAGAAGGAGAAGGAGAAGCAGAAGCAGAAGAAGAAGCACAATGAAAAGCACAAGGAGAAGGAGATGCAGAAGGAGAAGCAGGAGAAGCAGAAGAAGCAGAAGCAGAAGAAGAACTAAAGAGAAGAAGCAGAAGCGGGAGAAGCAGAAGTAGAAAGAGAAGCCGACGAAGAGAAGCAGAACGAGAAGCAGGAGAAGCAGAAGAAGCAGAAGCGGGAGAAGCAGAAGAAGTAGAAACAGAAGAAGGAGAAGGAGCAGAAGCAGAAGGAGAAGCAGAAGCAGAAGGGGAAGCAGAAAGAGAAGCAGGAAAAGCAGAAAAAGCAGACGCAGGAGAAGCAGAAACAGAAGAATACGAAGAAGCAGAAGCAGAAGCAGAACCTGAAGCAGAAGGAGAAGCAGGAGAAGCAGAAGAAGCAGAATCTGGAGAAGAAGAATGACAAGCTGAAGGAGAAGCAGAAGCAGAAAGAGAATCAAAAGCAGAAGGAGAAGCAGAAGAAACAGAAGAAGCAGAAGCAGTAGCAGTTACAGCAGAAGCAGAAGGAGAAGCAGAAGGAAAAGCAGGAGAACGAGAAGGAGAAGGAGAAACAGAGGCAGAAGCAGAAGGAGAAGCAGAAGCAGAAGAAAGAGCATAAGGACAAGCACAAGCAGAAGGAGATGCAGAAGGAGAAGCAGGAGAAGCAGAAGAAGCAGAAGCTGAAGGAGAAGCAGAAGTAGGAGAAGGAGAAGGAGGAGAAGCAGAAGGAGAAGCAGAAGCAGAATGAGAAGCAGAAAGAGAAGCAGGAGGAGGACAAGAAGCAGAAGCAGGAGAAGCCGAAAGAGAAGAAGCAGAAACAGAAGCAGAAGGAGAAGCAGAAGCAGGAGAATCAGCAGAAAAGTAGAACCAGAAATTCAGCCACGAGAAACAGAAGAAGCAGAAGCAGAAGGAGAAGCAAAAAGAGAAGCAGAAGGAGAAGTAGAAAAAGCAGCAGAAGAAGCAGAAAAACAAGCAGGAGAAGCAGAAGCAGAAAGAGAAGTAGAAGCAGAAGAAGCAGAAGAAGAAGCAGTAGAAGCATAAGAAGCAGAAGCAGAAGCAGAACCAGAAGAAAAAGAAGAAGCATAAGAAGCAGAAGCAGAGGGAGAAACAGAAGAAGGAGAAGGAGCAGCAGAAGGTGAAGCAGAAGGAGATGGAGAAGCAGAAAGAGTAGCAGAAACAGAAGGAGAAGAAGAAGGATTAGTTGGAGAATCAGAAGAAGCAGAAGCAGAAAGAGAAGCAGAAGAAGGAGAAGAAGAAGCAGAAGCAGAGGAAAGGAAGGAGAAGCAGAAGAAGCAGAAGCGGAAGAAGCAGAAGAAGAAGAAGAAGAAGAAACAGAAGAAGGAGAAGGAGCAGAAGGAGAAGCAGAAGCAGAAGGAGAAGCAGAAAGAGAAGCAGAAGAAGCAGTAGCAGGAGAAGCAGAAGCAGAAGAAACAGAAGAAGCTGAATAGCAGAAGCAGGACCTGAAGCAGAAGAAACAGAACAAGCAGAAGAAGCAGAAGCAGAACGAGAAGCAGAAGAAGAAGAAGGAGAAGGAGAAAGAGAAGGATTAGTAGTAGGAAGAGCAGAAGGAGAATCAGAAGCAGAACGAGAAGCAGAAGGAGCAGCAGAAGGAGAAGCAGAAGGAGAAGCAGAAGAAGGAGAAGCAGAAGCAGAAGAAGCATCAGAATGAGAAGCAGAAGCAGAAGAAGATGCAGAAGGAGAAGCAGGAGAAGCAGAAGAAGCAAAAGCAGGAGAAGCAGAAGTAGGAGAAGGAGAATGAGAAGGAAGGGCAGCAGAAGGAATAAGAGAAGCAGAAGAAGAAGCAGAAGCAGAATGAGAAGCAGAAAGACAACCAGTAGAAGCAGAAGGAGC
The DNA here is from genome assembly GCF_000151885.1 of Dipodomys ordii. NCBI lineage: Eukaryota > Metazoa > Chordata > Mammalia > Rodentia > Heteromyidae > Dipodomys > Dipodomys ordii. Next base: position 33 of record NW_012310541.1, on the reverse strand, counting down.
AGGAAAAGCAGAAGCAGACGAAAGAGAAGAAGA
>NW_012310540.1:0-2397 GCF_000151885.1 Dipodomys ordii | reverse complement strand
CGCTGTGTCCCCCGCTGTGTCCCACTGTGTCCCGCTGTGTCACCGCTGTCCACCGCTGTGTCCCACTGTGTCCCGCTGTGTCACCGCTGTGTCCCGCTGTGTCCCTACTGTTTCCCCTCTGTGTCCCGCTGTATCCCCGGTGTGTCCCGCTGTGTCCCCCTCTGTTTCCCCCACTGTGTCCCCCACTGTGTGGGCTGTATCCCCTGCTGTGTTCCCCACTGTGTCCCACTGTGTCCCCCGCTGTGTCCCGCTGTGTCCATGCTGTGTCCCCGATGTGTCCCGCTCTGTCCCCGATGTGTCCTGCTGTGTCCCCACTGTGTTCCCGCTGTGTCCCGCTGTGCCCTGCTGTGTCCCCGCTGTGTCCCTGCTCTGTCCCCGTTGTGTCCCTTGCTGTGTCCCGCTGTGTCCCCTGCTGTGTCCCCAACTGTGTCCCGCTGTGTCCCCCTCTGTGTCACTCTGTGTCCACGGCTGTGTCCCGTTGTGTACCCCGCTGTGTCCAGTTGTGTCCTCGCTCTGTTCCCCGCTGTGTCCCGCTGTGTCCCCGTTGTCCCCCGCTGTGTCCCGCTGTGTCACCATGTGTTCCCCGCTGTGTCCCGCTGTTTCCTCCACTATGTCCCGCGCTGTTTCCCGCTGTGTCCCCCGCTGTGTCCCGCTGTGTCCTGCTGTGTCCCGCTGTGTCCCGCTGTGTCCTGTTGTGTCCTCGCTGTGTCCCCGCTGTGTCCCTCTGTTTCCCGGCTGTGTCCCTCGCTGTGTCCCCGCTTTGTCCCACTGTGTCCCCGCTGTGTCCCCCGTTGTGTCCCTCTATGTCCGCACTGTGTCCCGCTGTGTCCCCGCTGTGTCCCCCTATGTCCCGCTGTGTCCGGCTGTGTCCCCGCCTTGTCCCTCGCTGTGTCCCCCGCTGTGTCCCGCTTTTTCCCTGCTGTGTCCCGTGCTGTGTCCCGCTGTGTCCCCGCTGTGTCCCCGCTGTCCCCCACTGTGTCCCGCTATGTCCCAATGTGTTCCCAGCTGTGTCCCCCACTGTGGCCCTGCTGTGTCCCGCTCATTGTGTCCCGCTGTGTCACTGCTGTGTCCCTGCTGTGTCCGGCTGAGTCCCTGCTGTGTCCTGCTGTGTCCAGCTGTTTCCCCCGCTGTGTCCCCCGCTGTGTCACTGCTGTGTACAGCTGTGTCACGCTGTGTCCCACTGTGTCCCCTCTGTGTCCCCCACTGTGTCCCGCTCTGTTCCCCGCTTGGTCCCGCTGAGGCCCGCTGTGTCCCCCTCTGTGTCCCCGCTCTGTCCCGCTGTGTTTCCCGCTGTGTCGCTGCTCTGTCCCCGCTGTGTCAAGCTGTGTCTTGCTGTGTCCTCGCTTGTCCCCTGCTGTGTCCCGCTGTGTCCCCCGCTGTGTCCCGCTGTGTCCCCGTTGTCCCCCAGTGTGTCCCTGCTGTCCCCCGCTGTGTCCCACGCTGTGTCCCCGCTGTTTCCCTCTGAGTCCCGCTGTGTCCTCGCTTGTCCCCTGCTGTGTCCCGCTGTGTCCTTGCTGTGTCCCTCTGTGTCCAGCTGTGCCCACCGCTCTGTCCCCCGCTGAGTCCCCCGCTCTATCCCGCTCTATCCCCGCTGTGTCCCCGCTGTGTCCCCGCTATGTCCCCTGCTGTATCCCGCTGTGTTCCTCTGTGTACTGCTGTGTCACCCACTGTGTCCCTCAGTGTCCCCGCTGTGTCCCACTGTGTCCCGCTATGTCCCCGCTTTGTCCCGCTTTGTCCTCGCTGTGTCCCCGCTGTGTCCCGCTGTGACCCCCTGTGTCCTCGCTTTGTCCCTGCTGTGTCCCCAGCTGTGTCCCGCTGTGTCCCCTGCTGTGTCCCCACTGTGTCACCCGCTGTGTCCAGCTGTGTCCCTCTGTGTCCTCCGCTGTGTCCTGCTGTTTCCCCGCTGTATCCCCGCTGTGTCCCCCCGCTGTGTCCCACTGTGTCCCACTGTGTTCCGCTGTGTCCCGCTGTATCCCCCGCTGTGTTCCGCTGAATCCCCGCTGTGTCCACCTCTGTGTCCCCGCTATGTCCCTCTGTGTCCAGCTGTGTCCCCCGCTGTGTCCTTGCTGTGTCCCGCTATGTCCCCGCTTTGTCCCCGCTGTGTCCCCGTTGTGTCCCCCGCTGTGTACCGCTGTGTCCCGCTGTGTCCCCCGTTGTGTCCCGCTGTGTCCTCACTGTTTCCGGCTGTGTCCCCCGCTGTGTCCCCCGCTGTGTCCCGCTGTGTCCCGCTGTGTCACCGTTGTCCACCGCTGTGTCCCACTGTGTCCCGCTGTGTCCCACTGTGTTCCGCTGTGTCCCGCTGTATCCTCCGCTGTGTTCTGCTGTATCCACGCTGTGTCCACCTCTGTGTCCCCGCTATGTCCCTCTGTGTCCAGCTGTGTCCCCCGCTGTGTCCTC
>NW_012310539.1:0-2397 GCF_000151885.1 Dipodomys ordii | reverse complement strand
GGACACATCAGGGACACAGTGGGGGACACAGCGGGACAAATGTTTGGGACACAGGGAGGACACAGCGGGACACAGCGGGGACACAGCGGGGACTCACCGGGGAACACAGCGGGGACAAAGCGGGACAGCACGGGACACAGCGGGACACCGCGGGACACAGTGGGGACACTGTGGGAACATAGCAGGACACAGCGGGGTACACAGCGGGACACAGCTGGACACAGCGGGGGACACAGCGGGGACACAGCAGGAGTCCGCGGGGGACACAGCGGGGAACACAGCGGGACATAGCGGGGGACACAGCGACGACACAGCAGGATCCATCAGGGGACACAGCGGGGACACAGCAGTTGACACAGCGGGACACAGCAGGGACACAGCGGGACACAGCGGGGACACAGCGGGACACAGCGGGACACAGCCTCGATACAGCATGGACACAGCTTTACACAGCGTGGTACACAGTGGTGGACACAACAGGACACAGTGGGAGCACAGCGAGACACAGCGGGACATAGTGGGACATAGCGGGGACAAAGCGTGAGACACAGTGGGGGACATAGCGGGAGACAGTGGGGGACAAAGCGAGGACATAGCGCGACACAGCGTGGTCACAGCGGGACTCAGCAGGGGACACAGCAGTACACAGCGGGACTCAGCGGGACACAGCGGGGACACATCAGGGACACAGTGGGGGACACAGCGGTGACACATCAGGGACACAGCGGGGAACACAGCGGGACACAGCGGGGGACACAGGGAGGACACAGCGGGACACAGCGGGGACACAGCGGGGACTCACCGGGGAACAGAGCGGGGACAAAGCGGGACAGCATGGGACACAGCGGGACACAGCGGGACACCGCGGGGACACTGCGGGAACATAGCAGGACACAGCGGGGTACACAGCGGGACACAGCGGGACACAGCGGGGGACACTGCGGGGACACAGCGGGGGACACAGCGACGACACAGCAGGATACATCAGGGGACACAGCGGGACACAGCTGGGACACAGCAGTGGACACAGCAGGACACAGCGGGGACACAGCGGGACACAGCGGGGGACACAGCGGGGAACACAGCGGGACACAGCGGGGACACAGCGGGGGACACAGCGAGGACACAGCGGGATACATTGGGGGACACAGCAGGACACAGCGGGGACACAACAGTGGACACAGCGGGACACAGAGGGGGACACAGCGGGACACAGCAGTACACATCGGGGGATACAGGGGGGACACAGCCAGACACAGCAGGGGACACAGCGAGGACACATAGGGACACAGCGGGGACAAAGCCGGACTCAGCCGGTGACACAGCAGTACACAGGGGGCACAGCGGGACACAGCGGGGAAACAGCAGGGACACACGGGGGACACAGTGAGGACACAGTGGGACACAGCAGGGACACAGCGGGAACTCACCGGGGGACACAGCGGGACACAGTGGTGGACAAGTGGGAGACAGAGCGGGAACATAGCCGGACACAGCAGGGTACACAGCGGGACACTGCGGGGGACACAGCGGGGTCACAGCGGGACACAGCAGGGGACACAGCGAGGACACAGCGGGACACAGCGGGGGAAACAGTGGGACACAGCGGGGACACAGCAGTGGACACAGCGGGATAGAGCGGGGACACAGCAGGACACAGCGGTGGACACAGCGGGACACAGCGGTGGACACAGCGAGGACACAGTGGGACCCAGCGGAACACAGTGTCGATACAGTGGGGACACAGCGGGACACAGCGGGGTACACAGCTGGGGACAGAACGGGGCACATCGGGGGACACAGCGAGGACACAGCGGAACACAGTGTGGGACACAGCGAGGACACTGGGGGACACAGCGGGACACAGCATGAACACAGCAGTAGACACAGTGGGGCACAGCAGGGGTTACAGCGGGACACAGAAGGGGACACAGGGAGGACACAGCAGGACACAGCGGGACACAGCGGGGACACTGCGGGGACACAGCGGGACAAAGGTTGGGACACAGCGGGACACAGCGGGGGACACCGCGGGGCACAGCGGAGACAGAAAGGGGACACAGCGGGACACAGCCGTGACACAGCTGGACACAATGGAGTACACAGCGGGACATAGCGGGCACACAGCCGGGACACAGTCGGACACAGCAGGGACAGAGCGGGACACAGTGGGACACAGCGGGACACAGCAGGACACAGCGGGGGACAAGCGGGACACAGCGGGGGACCCAGCGAGGACACAGCGGGACACAACGGGGGACACAGCGGGACACAGCGGGGAACAAAGCGAGGACACAGCGGGACACAGCGGGGACACAGCAGTGGGACACAGCGGGACAGAGCGGGGACTCAGCGGGACACAGCGGTGGACACAGTGGGACACAGCGGTGAACACAG
>NW_012310538.1:0-2397 GCF_000151885.1 Dipodomys ordii | reverse complement strand
TTCCTGTGTCCCGCTGTGTCCTCGCTGTGTCCCATGCTGTGTTCCACTGTGCCCTCGCTGTGTCCCCCGATGTGTCCCACTGTGTACCCTTCGGTGTCCCCCTCTGTGTCCCGCTGTGTCCCCCGATGTGTCCCGCTGTGTCGCTCTGTGTCCCGCTGTGTACTGCTGTGTCCCCTGCTGAGTCCCGCTGTGTCCCCGCTGTGTCCCGCTGTGTCCCACCTGTGTCCCCCGCTGTGTCCCGCTGTGTCCCCTGCTGTGTCCCGCTGTGTCCTCGCTGTGTCCCCCGCTGTGTCCCGCGGAGTCCTCTCTGTGTCCCCCGATGTGTCCTTTTGTGTCTCCATCTGTGTGACCCACTGTGTCCCGCTGTGTCCCCGCTGTATCGGCGCTGTGTCCCGCTGTGTCCCGCTGTGTCCTCGCTGTTTCCCCCACTGTTTCCCGTTTTGTCCCTAGTTGTGTCCCGCTGTGTCCCGCTGTGTCCTCGCTGTGCTCCACGCTGTGTCCCGTTGTGTCCCTGCTTTGTCCCCCGCTGTGTGCCACTGTGTCCCGCTGTGTACCCTGCTGTGCCCCGCTATGTTCCTGCAGTGTCCCCACTGTGTCCCGCTGTGTTCCGCTGTGTCCCGGGGTGTCCCGCTTTGTCCCCCGCTGTGTCCCCGGTGAGTCCCCGCTGTGTCCCCGCTGTATCCCGCTTTGTTCTCCCTGTGTCCCCTGCTGTGTCCCGCTGTTTCCCCCACTGTGTCCCGCTGTGTCTACTGCTGTGTCCCTGCAGTGTCCCGCTGTGTCCCGCTGTGTCCCCCGCTGTGTCCCCCGTTGTGTCCCGCTGTGTCCCACGCTGTGTCCGACTGTGTCCCGCTGTGTCCCGCTCTGTCCCCCGCTGTGTCCCCTCTGTGTCCCGCTAGGTCCACTGTGTCCCCTGCTGAGTCCCCGCTTGGTCCCTCTGTGTCCCGCTGTGTCCTCGCTATATCCCCCGCTCTGTCCTCTGTGTCTTCGATGTGTCCCCCGCTGTGTCCAGCTGTGTCCCCTGCTGTGTCCCGTTGTGTCACGCTGTGTCTTGCTCTGTCCCCACTGTGTCCTGCTCTGTCCCGCTGTGTCCCCGCTGTGTCCCGCTGTGTCCTGCTCTGTCCTCGCTGTGTCCCCCGCTGTGTCCCCCTGTGTACCCCGCTTTGTCCCGCGGTGTCTACTGCTGTGTCCCTGCTGTGTCCCGCTGTGTCCTACCTGTGTCCCCGGCTGTGTCCCGCTGTGTCCCCCGCTGTGTCCCTGCTGTGTCCCTGCTGTGTCCCCGCTGTATCCCGCTGTGTCCCGCTGTGTCCTCGCTGTGTCCCACGCTGTGTTCCGCTGTGTCCTCGCTGTGTCCCATGCTGTATCCCGTTGTGTCTCCAGCTGTGTATCCCGCTGTGTCCCGCTGTGTCCCCGCTGTATCGACGCTGTGTCCCACTGTGTCCCGCTGTGTCCTCGCTGGGTCCCCAACTGTGTCCCCCTGTGTTCCCCGCTGTGTCCCTTGTGTCCCCAGCTGTGTAACCCGCTGTGTCCCTCTCGGTCCCCGCTGTATCGACGCTGTGTCACGCTGTGTCCTCGCTGTGTTCCCCGTTGTGTCCCGCTGTGTAACCCTCTGTGTCCCCCTCTGTATCCCGCTGTGTCCCCCACTGTGTCCCGCTGTGTCCCGCTGTGTACTGCTGTGTCCCCCGCTGAGTCCCGCTGTGTCCCCGCTGTGTCCCCCCTGTGTCCCCCGCTGTGTCCCGCTGTGTTCCGCTGTGTCCCCGCTGTGTCCCGCTGTGTCCTCGCTGTGTCCCCAGCTGTGTACCCCATTGTGTCCCGCTGTGTCCCTGCTGTATCGACGCTGGGTCCCGCTGGGTCCCGCTGTATCCTCCCTTTGTCCCCCGCTGTGTCCCGCTGTGTCCGGCACTGTGTCCCGCTGTGTCTACTGCTGTTTCCCCGCTGTGTCCTGCTGTGTCCAACTGGGTTCCTGCTGTATCCACGCTGGGTCCCGCTGGGTCCTGCTCTGTCATCCCTGTGTCCCCCGCTGTGTCCCGCTGTGTCTCCCGCTGTGTCTCTGCTGTGTCCCCGCTGTGTCCCCGCTGTGTCCCGCTTTGTCCCGCTGTGTACTGCTGTGTCCCCCGCTGAATCCCGCTGTGTCCCAATGTGTCCTCGCTCTGTCCCCCGCTGTGTCCCGCTGTGTCCTCCCTGTGTCCCCCGCTGTGTCCCGCTGTGTCCCGCTGTGTCCCCGCTGTGTGCCCGCTGTGTCCCGCTGTGTACCCCGCTGTGTCCAGCTGTGTCACCGCTTTGTCTCGCTGTGGCCACTCTCTGTCTCCGCTGTCCCCCGCTGTCTCCCCCGCTGTGTCCCGCTGTGTCCAAGCTGTGTCCCCCGCTTTGTCCTGCTGTGTCCCGCAGTGTCCCGCTGTG
>NW_012310537.1:0-2397 GCF_000151885.1 Dipodomys ordii | reverse complement strand
AGCGGGACACAGCGGGACACAGCGTTGTTACAGTGGGGACAGAGCGGGTCACAGCAAGGACACAGCGGGACACAGCGGGACACAGCAGGACACAGCGGGAGACACAACGGGACAGAGCGGGGACACAGTGGGGACTCAGCGGGGGATACAGCGGGACACAGCGGGGGACACTGCGGGACACAGTGTGGGACAGAGCGTGGGACACAACGAGACACAGCGGGGACAAAGTTGGACACAGCGGGGTACACAGAGGGACACTGCAGGGACACAGCGGGGAAACAGCGTGACACAAAAGGACACAGCGGGACACAGCGGGGGACACAGGAAGGACACAGTGGTACACAGCGGGGGACAGAGCGAGGACACATTGGGACATAGCGGGGACACAGCGGGACTCAGCGGGGGACACAGCATTACACAGCGGGACACAGCGGGACACACCGGGGACACAGCAGGGACACAGCGGGGGACACAGCGGGAAACAGCGGGGGACACAGAGGGGTACACAGCGGGGAAAACAGTGAGGCCAAAGCAGAACACAGCGTGGGACAGAGCGAGGACACAGCGGGACACAGCGGCGACAAAGCAGTAGACACAGCGGGACACAGTGGCGGACATAGCGGGACACAGTGGGGGACACAGGGAGGACACAGCGGGACCCAGCGTGACCCAGCGTCGATACAGCGGGGACACAGTGGGACACAGTGAGGTACACAGCTGGGGACACAACGGGACACAGCAGGGAACATAGGGAGGACATAGCGGGACCCAGCAGGACCCAGCGTCGTTACAGCGGAGACACAGCGGGACACAGCGGGGTGCACAGCTGGGGACACAACGGGACACTGCGGGGGACACAGCGAGGACAAAGCGGGACAGAGCGGTACACAGTGGGGACACTGCGGGAACATAGTGGGACACAGCGGGATAGCGGGACAAGGCGGGACAGTGTGTGGGACAGAGCGTGGGACACAGTGAGACACAGCGGGGACAAAACTGGACACAGCGGGGTACACAGAGGGACACAGCAGGGACACAGCGGGGAAACAGCGTGACACAAAAGGACACAGCGGGACACAGCGGGGGACACAGCGAGGACACAGCGGCACACAGTGGGGGAAACAGCAAGGACAGAGCGGGACACAGCGGGGGACACAGCAGGACATAGCGGGGGACAAAGCGGGGGACACAGCGGGACACAGCAGTACACAGCGGGGACACTGCGGGAACATAGTGGGACACAGCGAGGACACAGCGGGACACAGCGGCAACACAGAGGGGACTCAGCGGGACAAAGCGGGGGAAACAGCGGGACACAGCGGGACACAGCGGGGGACACAGCGGGGGACAGCGGAGACAGAGAGGGGACAAAGCGAGACACAGCGGTGACACAGCTGGACACAACAGAGTACACAGCGGGACACAGCGGGCACACAGAGGGGACACAGCGGGACAGAGCGGGACACAGCAGGGACCAAGCGGGACATAGCGGGACACAACGGAACACAGCGGGGGACACAGCGGGACACAGCGGGGGACCCAGCGTGGACACAGCGGGACCCAGCGGGACCCAGCAGGACACAGCGTCGATACACCGGGAACACAGTGTTACACAGCGTGGTACCCAGCTGTGGACACAACGGGACAGAGTGGGGGCACAGCGAGACACTGCGGGACACAGCAGGGGACACAGCGGGACACAGCGCAACACAGCGGGGAACAGAGAGGGAGACAGCGGGGGACACAGCGAGGACACACCGGGCCACAGCAGTGACACAGCGGGGACTCAGTGGGGGACGCAACGGGGGACAAAGAGGGACATCACGGAACACAGCGGGACACAGCGGGAAACAGCAGTGACCCCGCGGGGACACGGTGGGACACAGCGGGGGACACAGCGCGACACTGCGGGGGACAGAGCGAGGACACATTGGGACACAGCGGGACTCAGCGGGGGACACAGCTGTACACAGTGGGACAAAGCGGGACACAGCGGGGACACAGCAGAGACACAGCCGGGGACACAGCGGGACACAGCGGGGGACACAGGGATGACACAGCGGGACCCAGCGGGACCTAGCATCGATACAGCCGGGACACAGTGGGACACAGTGGGGTACACAGCTGGGGACACAGGGAGGACACAGCAGGACACAGCGGGACACAGCTGGGGACACAGCGGGGACACAGCGGGACACAGCGGAACACAGTGGGAGACAAAGCCGGAGACAGCGGGGGACACAGCGAGGACACAGGGGGACACAGCGGCGACACAGAGGGGACTCAGCGGGGGACACTGCGTGGGACAAAGTGGGACAACATGGGACAAAGTGTTACACAGCGGGACACAGCAGGGACACTGCGGGACACAGCAGGACAAAGCGGGGGACAAAGTGG
>NW_012310536.1:0-2397 GCF_000151885.1 Dipodomys ordii | reverse complement strand
GAGGAGCCGAAGAAACAGAAGCAGAACCTGAAGCATAAGGAGATACAGGAGAAGCAGAAGAAGCAGAATCTGGAGAAGCAGAAGGAGATGGAGAAGCAGAAAGAGAAGCAAAGGCATAAGGAGAAGCAGAAGAAACAGAAGAAGTAGAGGCAGTAGCAGAAGATGTAGAAGCAGAAGGAGAAGCAGAAGGAAAAGCAGAAGAACGAGAAGGAGAAGGAGAAGGAGAAACAGAATGAGAAGCAGAAAGAGAAGCAGAAGAAGGAGCAGGAGAAGGAAAAGCAGCAGGAGAAGCAGAAAGAGAAGCAGAAGGAGAAGCAGGAGATGCAGAAACAGGAGAAGCAGAAGCAGAAGAAACAGGAGAAGGACAAGAAGAAGAAACAGAAAAAGCAGAAGAAGCAGAAGAAGCAGCAGCAGGAGAAGCAGAAGAAGAAGAAGAAGAAGAAGGAGAAGGAGAAAGAGAAGGATTAGGAGTAGGAGAAACAGAAGGATAAGCAGAAGCAGAAAGAGAAGGAGAATGAGAAGGAGAAGCAGGAGAAGTAGAAGAAGCAGAAGCAGGAGAAGCAGAAGCAGAATGAAAAGCAGAAGAAGGAGAAATTGAAACAGAAGAAGATGCAGAAGGAGAAGCAGAAGCAGTAGTAGAAGCAGAAGAAGGAGAAGCAGAAGGAGAAGCATAAAGAGAAACAGAAGGAGAAGCAGGAGAAGCAGAAGCAGAAGAAATAGAAGAAGGAGAAGAAGCAGAAGCAGAAAGAGAAGCAGAAACAGAAGGAGAAGCAGAAATAGAAGCAGAAGAAGCCGAAGAAGCAAAAGCAGAACCTAAAGCAGAAGGAGAAGCAGAAGAAGCAGAATCTGGAGAAGAAGAAGGAGAACCAGAAGGAGAAGCAGAAGCAGAAAGAGAAACAAAAGCAGAAGGAGAAGCAGAAGAAACAGAAGAAGCAGAATCAGTAGCAGAAGAAGCTGAAGATGCAGAAGCAGAAAGAGAACCAGAAGGAATAGCAGAAGAACGAGAAGGAGAAATAGAAGGAGAAGCAGGAAAAGCACAAGAAACAGAAGCAGACGGAGAAGCAGAAGAAGGAGAAGGAGAAGCCGGAGCAGAAGAAGGAGCAGAAGGAAAAGCACAAGCAGAAGGAGATGCAGAAGGAGAAGCAGGAAATGCAGAAGACACAGAAGCAGAAGGAGAAGAAGAAGGAGAAGAATCAGAATCAGAAGAAGCAGAAATAGAAAGAGAAGCCGACGAAGAGAAGCAGAACGAGAAGCAGGAGAAGCAGAAGAAGCACAAGCGGGAGAAGCAGAAGAAGAAGAAACAGAAGAAGGAGAAGGAGCAGAAGCAGGATAAGCAGAAGGAGAAGCAGAAAGAGAAGCAGGAAAAGCAGAAGAAGCAGAAGCAGGAGAAGCAGAAGGAGAAGAAACAGGAGAAGGAAAAGAAGCAGAAAGAGAAGCAGTAGAAGCAGAAGAGGCAGGAGAAGCAGAAGCAGAAGAAGAAGAAGACGAAGAAGAAGATGAAGCAGCAGCAGCATAAGGAGAAGCATAAGGAGAAGTATAAGGAGAAGCAGTAGAAGCAGAAGAAGCAGAAGCAGGAGAAGCTGAAGCAGAAGAAAAAGAATAAGCAAAAGAAGCAGAAGCAGAAGCAGTGAGAGAAGCAGAAGAAGGAGAAGGAGAAGGAGCAGCAGAAGGAGAAGCAGAAGCAGAAAGAGAAGCAGAAACAGAAGGAGAACAAGAAGGAGAAGCAGGAGAATCAGAAGAAGCAGAAAGAGAAGGAGAAGAAGGAGAAGCAGTAGTAGAATCCGAAGAAACAGAAGAAGAAGAAGCAGAAGAAACAGAAGCAAAAGAAACAGAAGAAGGAGAAGAGCAGAAGCAGAAGCAAAAGGAGAAGCAGAAGCAGAAGGAGAAGCAGAAAGAGAAGCAGGAGAACCAGAAGAAGCAGGAGAAGCAGAAGCAGAAGAAACAGGAGAAGCCGAAGAAGCAGAAGCAGAATCTGAAGCAGAAGGAGAAACAGAAGAAGCACAATCTGAAGCAGAAGCAGAAGAAACAGAAATAGTAGAATAAGCAGAAGCAGAAGCACCAGGACAAGCAGAAGAACAAGAAGGAGAAGGCGAAAGAGAAGGATTAGGAGTAGGAGAAGCAAAAGGATAAGCAGAAGCAGAAAGAGACGCAGAAGGAGAAGCAGCACGAGAAGTAGGAGAAGCAGGAGAAGCAGAAGCAAGAGAAGCAGAAGAAACAGAAGACGCAGAAGCAGAATGAGAAGCAGAAGGAGAAATTGAAGCAGAAGGAGAAGGAGAAGCAGAAGGAGAAGCTGAAGAAGGAGAAGGAGAAGCAGAAAGAGAAGCAGAAAGAGAAGCACAATGAGAAGCAGGAGAAGCAGAAGCAGGAGAAGCAGAAGCAGAAGAAACATAAGAATGA
>NW_012310535.1:0-2398 GCF_000151885.1 Dipodomys ordii | reverse complement strand
CTGTGTATACTGCTGTGTCCCTGCTGTGTCCCAGTGTGTCCCGCTGTGTCCCGATGTGTCCTCGCTGTGTCCCAAGCTGTGTTCTGCTGTTTCCTCGCTGTGTCCCCCAAAGTGTCCCTTTGTGTCCCCAGCTGTGAAACCCGTTGTGTCCCGCTGTGTCCCCGCTGTATCGACGTTGTGTCCCGCTGTGTACCCTGCTGTGTCCAACTGTGTCCCAGGTGTGTCCTGCTGTGTCCCCTCTCTGTCCTCCACTGTGTCCCCCGCTGTGTCCTGCTGTGTCCCCTGCTTAGTCTCGCTGTGTCCCCGCAGTGTCCCCACTGTGTCACACTGTGTCACACTGTGTCCCGTGGTGTCCCGCTTTGTCCCCCACTGTGTCCCCCGCTGAGTCCCATCTGCATCGCCACTGTGTCCCACTGTGACCTCGCTCTGTCCCCCGCTGTGTATCACTGTGTCCCCGCTGTGTTCCCCGCTGTGTCCCACTGTGTTCCGCTGTGTACCCTGCTGTGTCCCGCTATGTTCCCGCAGTGTCCCCGCTGTTTCCCGCTGTGTCTCGCTGTGTCCCGTGGTGTCCCGTTTTGTCCCCCGGTGAGTCCCCGCTTTGTCCCCGCTGTGTCCCGCTGTGTCCACTCTATGTCACACGCTGTGTTCCGCTTTGTCCTCGTTGTGTCCCCTGCTGTGTCCCGTTGTGTCCCCAGCTGTGTACCCCGCTGTGTCCCGCTGTGTCCCCGCTGTATCGACGCTGTGTCCCGCTGGGTCCAGCTGGGTCCTCCCTTTGTCCCCTGCTGTGTCCCACTGTGTCCCCCGCTGTGTCCTGCTGTGTCTAGTTCTTTGTCCCTGCTGTGTCCCGCTGTGTCCCGCTGTGTCCCGCTGTGTCCTCGCTGTTTCCCACGCTGTATTCCGTGGTTAACTCGCTGTGTCCCCCAAAGTGTCCCTTTGTGTTCCCAGCTGTGTACCCCGCTGTGTCCAGCTGTGTCCCAGGTGTGTCCCGCTGTGTCCCGTCTCTGTCCCCCACTGTGTCCCACGCTGTTTCCCGCTGTGTCCCCTGCTTTGTCTCGCTGTGTCCCCGCAGTGTCCCCGCTGTGTCCCACTGTGTCACATTGTGTCCCGTGGTGTCCCGCTTTGTCCCCCGCTGTGTCCTCGCTGTGTTTCCCGCTGTGTCCCGCTGTGTACCCCTCTTGTCCCCCGCTGTGTCCTGCTGTGTAACCCGCTGTGTCCAGCTGTGTCCTCGCTGTGCCCCCCGCTGTCTCCTGCTTTGTCCCACGCTGTGTCCCGCTGTGACCCGCTGTGTCCTCGCTGTGTCCCCAGCTGTGTCCCGCTCTGTCCCTGCTGTGTCCCCCGCTGTGTCCCTCTGTGTCCCGCTGTGTACCCCGCTGTGTCCCGCTATGTTCCCGTAGTGTCCCCGCAGTGTCCCGCTGTGTCCCAATGTTTCCCGTGGTGTCCCAGTTTGTCGCCCTCTGTGTCCCCCGGTGAGTCCCCGCTGTGTCCCGCTCTGTCCCTCTGTGTCCCGCTGTGTACCCCGCTGTGTCCCGCTATGTTCCCGCATTGTGCCCGCTGTGTCCCGCTGTGTCCCACTGTGTCCCGTAGTGTCCTGGTTTGTTCCCCGCTGTGTCCCCCGGTGAGTCCCCGCTGTGTCCCCGCTGTTTCCCGCTGTGTCCTCGCTGTGTCCCATGCTGTTTTCCGCTGTGTCCTCGTTGTGTCCCCTGCTGTGTCCCGTTGTGCCCCCAGCTGTGTACCCCGCTGTGTGCCGCTGTGTCCCCGGTGTATCGACGCTGTGTCCCGCTGGGTGCCGCTGTGTCCTCGCTGTGTCCCCGCTGTGTCCCGCTGTGTCTACTGCTGTGTCCCTGCCATGTCCCACTGTGTCCCGCTATGTCCCGCTCTGTCCTCGCTGTGTCCCACGCTGTGTTCAGCTGTGTCCTTGCTGTGTCCCCCGCTGTGTTCCCCGCTGTGTCCCGCTGTGTCCCCCGCTGTGTCCCGCTGTGTCCACTGCTGTGTCCCACTGTGTGTCGCTGTTTCCCTGCTATGACCCGCTGTGTCCAGCTGTGTTCCCGCTGTGTCCCCGGTGTGTCCCGCTTTGTACCCCGCTGTGTCCAGCTTTGTCCCCGCTGTGTCTCGCTGTGTCCCACGCTCTGTCCCCCACTGTGTCCCGCTGTGTCCCCCGCTGTGTCCCGCTGTGTCCCCGCAGGGTCACCGCTGTTTCCCGCTGTGTCCCGCTGTGTTCCGTGGTGTCCTGCTTTGTCCCTCCTGTGTCCCCCGCTGAGTCCCCGCTGTGTCCGGCTGTGTCCTTGCTGTGTCCCCCGCTGTCTCCCGCTCTGTCCCCCACTGTGTCTCACGCTTTGTCCCCGCTGTATTCCCACTGTGTCCCACTGTGTCCCGCTGTGTCCCCCACTGTGACCCTTGA
>NW_012310534.1:0-2398 GCF_000151885.1 Dipodomys ordii | reverse complement strand
ACGAGGACACAGCGGGACACAGCGAGACACAGCGGGACATAGTGGGGACACAGCAGTAGACACAGCGGGACATAGCGAGGACACAGCGGGGACACAGCGGCACCCAGCAGGACACAGCGGGGCACACAGCGGGACACAGCGGGACACAGCTTGGGACACAGCGGGAACACAGCAGGACACAGCCGGGGACACAGCGAGGACACAGCGGGACACAGCGGGACACATCGTGGGACAAAGCAGGAGATGGCAGGGGACACAGCGAGGACACAGCGGGACACAGTGGCGACACATATAGGACTCAGCGGGGGACACAGTGGGGGACAGAGCGGGACACAGCGGGACCCAGCGGGGACAAAGCGTGAGACACAGCAATGGACAGAGCAGGAGACAGAGGCGGACACAGCGAGGACACAGCGGGACACAGCGGGGACACAGAGGTGGCTCAGGGGGGCCACAGCGGGGGACAAAGCGGGACACCACGGAACACAGCGGGACTCAGCGTGAAACAGCGGTGAACCTGCGGGGACACAGCGGGACACAGCGGGGAACACAGCGGGACACAGCGGGGACACAGCGGGGACACTGCGGGACCCAGCAGGACACAGAGGGACACAGCAGGACACAGCGGGGGACACAGCGGGACACAGCGGTGGACACAGCGGGACACAGCGGGGACACAGAGGGGACTCAGCAGGGGACATAGCGGGGGACAAATCGGGACACCACAGGACACAGTGGGACACAGCGTGACACAGTGGGGACACTGCGGGGACACAGCGGGACAAAGCCGGGGACCCAGCGGGACCCAGCGGGACCCAGCAGACTCTAGCGGGGAAACAGCGGGGAAACAGGGGGGACACAGTGGGACATAGCGAGGACACAGCGGGACACAGCGGGACACTGCGGGGCACAGCGGGGGACACAGCCGGACACAGCGGGGGACACAGCTGGACACAGAAGGGTACACAGCGGGGCACAGCGGACACACACGGGGACAGAGCTGGACACAGAGGGACACAGAGGGGACAGAGCGTGACACAGCAGGACACAGCGGGACACAACAGGGGACTCAGCGGGACACAGCGGGGGACACAGGGAGGACACAGCTGGACACTGAGGGAGACAGAGCGAGGACACAGCCGGACACAGCGAAACACAACGTGACACAGTGGGGACACAGCAGGGGACACAGCGGGACACAGAGGGGGACACAGAGGGACACAGCGGGGTACACAGCAGGAACAAAGCGGGACACATCGGGGGACACAATGAGGACAAAGCGGGACACAGCGGTGACAAGCGGGACACAGCTGGGGACACTGCGGGACACAGCGGGACACAGCGGGGACACAGCAAGGACACAGCGGGGGACACAGCGGGACACAGCCGGACACAGCCGGGGACAAAGCGGGACACAGCGAGAGACACAGCGGGGGACACAGCGGGACACAGTGGGGAACAAAGAGAGGACACAGCGGGACCCAGCGGGACACAACGTCGATAGAGCGGGGACACAGCGGGACACAGCGGTGACACAACGGGACTCAGCAGGGGACACTGCGGGACAGAGAGGGACCCAGCGTGAACACAGCAAGGACACAGCGGGGGACACAGCGGGACACAGCGGGACACAGTGGGGGACACAGCGAGGGACACAGCGGGGGACACAGCAGGACACAGTGGGGAACACAGAGAGAGACACAGCAGGACCCAGCGGGACACAGCATCGATACAGCAGAGACACAGCGGGACACAGCGGGGTACACAGCTGTTGACACAACGGGACACAGTGGGGGACACAGCGGGACACAGCGGGACACAGCGGGGCACAGCAGGGAAAAAACGGGAGACAGAGTGGGGAACAGAGCAGGACACAGCGGGGGACACAGAGAGGACACAGTGGGGACACAGCAAGACTCAGCCGGGGACACAGCGGGGGACAAAGCGGGACACCACGGGACACAGTGGGACACAGCGGGACACAACGTGGTCACTGCGGTACACAGTGGGGGACAAAGCGGGACACAGCGGGACACAGGGGGGACGCAGCGGGACACAGCGGGACACAGCGGGACACGGCGGGGGACACAGCGGAACACAGAGGGGGACATAGCGAGGACACAGCGGGACACAGCGGGACACAGCGGGGGACACAGCGAAGACACAGTGGGGGACACAGTGGGGGAAACAGCTGGACACAGCAGGGAACACAGCGAGGACACAGCGGGACACAGCGGGGGAAACAGTGAGGACACAGCGGGACACAGCGGTGACACAGCTGGACACAGCGGGGTACACAGCGGGACACAGCGGGCACACAGAGGGTACACAGCGGGACACAGCAGGACACAGCGGGGACAGAGCGGGACACAGTCGGACACAGCTGGACACAGCGGTG
>NW_012310533.1:0-2398 GCF_000151885.1 Dipodomys ordii | reverse complement strand
ATCCTGCTTCTTCTGGTTCTCCTGCTTCTCTTTCTGCTTCTCCTTCTGCTTCTGCTTCTCCTTCTGCTTCTGCTTCTGCTCTTCTCCTTCTTCTGTTTCTTTTGCTTCTGTTTCTTCTGCTTCTTCTTCTTCTGTTTCTTCTGATTCTACCTCTGTTTCTCCTTCTTCTCCTTCTCTTTCTGCTTCTTCTGATTCTCCTGCTTCTCCTTCTTGTTCTCCTTCTGTTTCTGCTTCTCTTTCTGCTTCTGCTTCTCCTTCTGCTGCTCCTTCTCCTTCTCCTTCTTCTGCTTCTCTCACTGCTTCTGCTTCTGCTTCTTTTGCTTATTCTTTTTCTTCTGCTTCTGCTTCTCCTGCTTCTGCTTCTTCTCCTTCTACTGCTTCTCCTTATACTTCTCCTTATGCTTCTCCTTATGCTGCTGCTTCTTCTTCTTCTTCTTCGTCTTCTTCTTCTTCTCTTTCTTCTGCTTCTGCTTTTCCTGCTTCTTCTGCTTCTACTGCTTCTCTTTCTGCTTCTTGTCCTTCTCCTGTTTCTTCTCCTTCTGCTTCTCCTGCTTCTGCTTCTTCTGCTTTTCCTGCTTCTCTTTCTGCTTCTCCTTCTGCTTCTCCTTCTGCTCCTTCTCCTTCTTCTGTTTCTTCTTCATCTGCTTCTCCCGCTTGTGCTTCTTCTGCTTCTCCTGCTTCTCGTTCTGCTTCTCTTCGTCGGCTTCTCTTTCTATTTCTGCTTCTGCTTCTTCTGATTCTGATTCTTCTCCTTCTTCTTCTCCTTCTGCTTCTGCGTCTTCTGCATTTCCTGCTTCTCCTTCTGCATCTCCTTCTGCTTGTGCTTTTCCTTCTGCTGCTTCTTCTCCGGCTTCTCCTTCTCCTTCTTCTGCTTCTCCGTCTGCTTCTGTTTCGTCTGCTTTTCCTGCTTCTCCTTCTGCTTCTCCTTCTATTTCTCCTTCTCGTTCTTCTGCTATTCCTTCTGCTTCTCTTTCTGCTTCTGCATCTTCAGCTTCTTCTGCTACTGATTCTGCTTCTTCTGTTTCTTCTGCTTCTCCTTCTGCTTTTGCTTCTCTTTCTGCTTCTGCTTCTCCTTCTGGTTCTCCTTCTTCTTCTCCAGATGCTGCTTCTTCTGCTTCTCCTGCTTCTCCTTCTGCTTTAGGTTCTGCTTTTGCTTCTTCGGCTTCTTCTGCTTCTATTTTTGCTTCTCCTTCTGTTTCTGCTTCTCTTTCTGCTTCTGCTTCTTCTCCTTCTTCTATTTCTTCTGATTCTGCTTCTCCTGCTTCTGCTTCTCCTGCTTCTCCTTCTGTTTCTCTTTATGCTTCTCCTTCTTCTGCTTCTACTACTGCTTCTGCTTCTCCTTCTGCTTCTGCATCTTCTGCTTCTTCTGCTACTGCCTCTGCTTCTTCTGCTTCTTCTGTTTCTTTTGCTTCTCCTTCTGCTTCTCCTTCTGCTTTTGCTTCTCTTCCTGCTTCTGCTTCTCCTTCTGCTTCTCCAGATTCTGCTTCTTTTGCTTCTCCTGCTTCTCCTTCTGCTTCAGGTTCTGCTTCTGCTTCTTCTGCTTCTACTTCTCTTTCTGCTTCTGCTTCTCCTGCTTGTTTTTCTGCTTCTTCTACTGCTTCTCCTTATGCTTCTCCTTATGCTGATGTTTCTTCTTCTTCTTCGTCTTCTTCTTCTTCTTCTTCTTCTTCTTCTTCTCTTTCTTCTGCTTATGATTTTCCTGCTTCTTCTGCTTCTACTGCTTCTCTTTCTGCTTCTCATTCTGCTTCTGCTTCTCCTAATGCTTCTCCCATTGCTTCTGCTGCCCTTCCTCCTCCTTCTTCTTCTATTACTTCTGCTTCTCCTTCTGCTTCCGCTTCTTCTGCTTCTACTGCTTCTCCTTCTGCATCTTCTGCTGCTTCTGCTTCTCCTTCTGCTGCTTCTTCTGCTTCTGCTTCTCCTTCTTCTGCTTCTCCTTCTGATGCTCCTGCTTCTCCTTCTGTTGCTCCTTCTCCTTCTTCCTCTGATTCTGCTTCTTATGCTTATTCCTTTTCTTCTGCTTCTGCTTCTCCTGCTTCTGCTTCTTCTGCTTTTACTGCTTCTCCTTCTTCTTCTCCTTCTTCTTCTTCTTCTTCTTCTTCTTCTTCTTCTTCTTCTTCTTCTTCTTCTTCTTCTTCTTCATATTCTTCATCTTCTTCTACTTCTACTTCTTCTCCTTCTTCTGATTATGATTTTTCTGCTTCTTTCTGCTTCTACTGCTTCTATTACTGCTTCTCATTCTGCTTCTGCTTTCTCCATCTGATTCTCATATTGCTTCTGGCTGCTCTTCCTTCTCCTTCTCCAACTTCTATTTCTTTTTTCTGCTTTTGGTTTTTCTGCTTCTTCCCCTTTCACCTTTAAACATCTCCCTTCTCCATAATGCTTGTCCTTAAAGCTTTCT
>NW_012310532.1:0-2398 GCF_000151885.1 Dipodomys ordii | reverse complement strand
AGTGTCCCCACTGTGTCCCGCTGTGTCCCGCTGTGTTCCCTGCTGTGTCCCTGCTGTGTCCCACTTTGTCCCGCTGTGTCCCGCTGTGTCCCCGCTGTGTCCCCGTTTTGTCCCGCTGTGTACCCCGCTGTGTCCCGTTGTGTCCCATTGTATCCCCGCTGTGTCCCTCTGTGTCCTCGCTCTGTTCCCCGCTGTGTCCCACTGTGTCCCCGTTGTCCCCTGCTGTGTCACGCTGTGTCACGCTGTTTCCCCGCTGTGTCCCACTGTTTCCTCCACTATGTCCCGCTCTGTTTCTCGCTGTGTCCTCCGCTGTGTCCCGCTGTGTCCTGCTGTGTCCCACTGTGTCCTGCTGTGTCCTGTTGTGTCCTCGCTGTGTCCCCGCTGTGTCCCGCTGTGTACCCCGCTGTGTCCAGCTGTGTCCCCGCTGTGTCCCCCTGGGCCAGCTGTGTCCTCGCTGTGTATCCCGCTGTGTCCCGCTGTGTCCTGCTGTGTCCCGCTGTGTCCTCGATGTGTCCACACAATGTCCCGCTGTGTACCCCGTACTATCCAGCTCTGTCCCCGCTGTGTCCCGCTGTGTCCCCGTTGTCCCCCGCTGTGTCCCCAATGTCCCCTGCTTTGTCCCGCTGTGTCCCTGCTGTGTCCCCCGCTGAGTTCCCGCTGTGTCCTGCTGTGTTCCCCGCTGTGTCCCGCTGTGTTCCGCTGTGTCCCTGCTGTGTCCCCGTTGTGTCCTGCTGTGTCCCCCGCAGTGTCCCCGCTGTGTCCCGCTGTGTCCCACTGTGTCTGCCGATGTGTCCTGCTGTGTCCCCGCTGTGTTACCTTGTGTCCCTCGCTGTGTCTCCGCTGAGTCACGCTGTGTCCCCGCTGTGTCCCACTGTGTCCCACATGTGTTACCGATGAGTCTTCAGCTCTATCCCTCTGTGTCCCCTGCTGTGTCCCCGCTGTATCCCGCTGTGTCCCGCTGTGTTCCCTGCTGTGTCCCTGCTGTGTCCCGCTGTGTCCCGCTGTGTCCCGCTGTGTCCCCGCTGTGTCCCCGTTGTGTCCCGCTGTGTACCACGCTGTGTCCCGTTGTGTCACATTGTATCCCCGCTGTGTCCCGCTGTGTACCGCTGTGTCCTCGCTCTGTTCCCCGCTATGTCCCACTGTGTGCCCTTTGTCCCCTGCTGTGTCACGCTGTGTCACGCTGTTTTCCCCGCTGTGTCCCACTGTTTCCTCCCCTATGTCCCGCTCTGTTTCTCGCTGTGTCCCTCGCTGTGTCCCGCTGTATCCCGCTGTGTCCCCGCTTTGTCCCGCTGTGTTCCGCTGTGTCCTCGCTGTGTCCCCGCTGTGTCCCGCTGTGTCCCCCACTGTGTCCCGATGTGTCCCCTGCTGTGTCCCCCGCTGTATCCCGCTGTGTCCCCCGGTGTGTCCCGCTGTGTACCCCGCTGTGTCCAGCTGTGTCCCCGCTGTGTCCCCCTGGGCCAGCTGTGTCCTCGCTGTGTATCCCACTGTGTCCTGCTGTGTCCCCTGCTGTGTCTCCGCTGGGTCCCGCTGGGTCCCGCTTTGTCCCGCTGTGTTCCTGCTGTGTCCCCCGCTGTGTCCCTCGCTGTGTCCCGCTGTGACCCTCGCTGTGTCCAGCTTTGTCCCCTCTGTGTTCCCCTTTGTGTCCGGCTGTGTCCCCCGCTGTGTCCTGCTGAGTCCCCTGCTGTGTTCCCGCTGTGTCCCACTGTGTTCCGCTGTGTCCCGTTGTGTCTTCGCTGTGTCCCCTGCTGTGTCTCGCTGTGTCCCCCACTGTGTCCCGCTGTGTCCCGCTGTGTCCCCCCTGTGTCCCGCTGTGTCCGTACTGAGACCCGCTCTGTCCCCCCTGTGTCCCCTGCTGTTTCCCGGCTGTGTCTCAATGTGTCCTCACTGTGTCCCCTGCTGTCTCCCGCTTTTTCCCCCGCTGTGTCGCTCTGTGTCCACCTGTGTACCGCTGTGTTCCACTGTGCCCCGCTGTGTCCGCGCTGTGTCTCCTGAAGTGTCCCGCTGTGTCCTCACTGTGTCCCGCTCTGTCCCGCTGTGTACCCTGCTGTGTCCGGCTGTGGCCCCACAGTGTACCCCAATGTGTCCAGCTGTGTCCCCCGCTGTGTCCCGCTGTGTCCCCCGCTGTGTCCCGCTGTGTCACGCTATGTACCGCTCTGTCCCCGCTGTGTCCCGCTGTGTCCCGCTGTGTCCCCGTTGTCCCCAGCTGTGTCACGCTGTGTCTCACTGTTTTCCCAGCTGTGTCCCGATGTTTCCTCTACTATGTCCTGCGCTGTTTCTCGCTGTGTCCACCGCTGTGTCCCACTGTGTCCTGCTGTGTCCCGCTGTGTACCCTGCGGTGTCCAGCTGTGTACCCCGCTGTGTCCCGATGGGCCAGCTGTGTCCTCGCTGTGTATCCAGC
>NW_012310531.1:0-2398 GCF_000151885.1 Dipodomys ordii | reverse complement strand
ACAGCGGGGACATAGCAGTATACACAGCGGAACACAGCGGGGAACACATCGAGGACACAGCGGGACCCAGCGGGACACAGCGTCGATACAGCGGGGACACAGCGGGACACAGCGGGGTACACAGCTGGGGACACAACGGGACACAGCAGGGGACACAGCGAGGACACAATGGGACACAGCGGAGGACACAGCGAGGACACAGAGGGACACAGCCGGACACATCGGGGACACTGCGGGAACATAGCGGGACACAGCGGGGTACACAGCGGAACACAGCAGGACACAGCTGGGGACACAGCGAGGACACAGCAGGACACAGCGGGGACAAAGCAGGACAAACGAGGGACACAGCGGGACACAGCTGGACACAGGGGGGGACACAGCTGGGGACAACGGAGACAGAGAGGGGCCATAGCGGGACACAGCGGGGGACACAGCGGGTAACAGCAGTAGACACAGCGGAACACAGCGGGGAACACATCGAGGACACAGCGGGACCCAGCGGGACACAGCGTCGATACAGCGGGGACACAGCGGGACACAGCGGGGTACTCAGCTGGGGACACAACGGGACACAGCGGGGGACACAGCGAGGACACATGGGGACACAGCGGGACACAGCAGGGGCACTGCGGGAACATAGCAGGACACAGCGGGGTACACAGCGGGACACAGCAGGACACAGCTTGGGACTCAGCTGGGGACACAGTGAGGGAAAAAGCGGGACAGCACGGGACACAGTGTGACACAGCGGGACACAGCGGGACACTGCGGGGACACAGCGGGACAAAGCGGGGGACACAGCGGGACACAGCGGGACACAGCGGGGGACAAAGCAGGGGACAGCGGAGTCAGAGAGGGGACACAGCGGGATACAGCGGTGACACAGCTGGACACAACGGAGTACAGAGAGGGACACAGCGGGTACACAGCGAGGAAACAGCGTGACACAGCAGCACACAGCAGGACACAGTGGGGGACACAGCGAGGACACAGCAGCACACAGCGGGGGACAGAGCGAGGACACAGCAGGACACAGCGGGGGAAAAAGCGGGACACAGCGGGGACACAGCAGTGGACACAGCGGGACACAGCGAGGGACGCTGCCGGACACAGCCGGGGACACAGCAGGAAACAGCGGGGGACACAGCGGGGGACACAGCGGGGGACACAGCGAGGACACATTGGGACACAGCAGGGACACAGCGGGACTCAGCGGGGGACACAGCAGTACACAGCGGGACACAGCGGGACACAGCAGGGACACAGCAGGGACACACAGGGGGACACAGCGGGACACATCAGGGACATAGCGGGACTCAGCGGGGGACACAGCAGTACACAGCGGGACACAGCGGGACACAGCGGGGACACAGGAGGGACACAGCGGTGGGCACAGTAGTGGACACAGCGGGACACAGCGGGGACACAGTGGGACACAGCGGGAAACAGCGGGGACACAGCGGGGGACACAGCGGGACACAGAGGGGACACAGCAGGACACAGCGGGGACAAGGCGGGACACAGCGGGTTACAGCGGGACACAGTGCGGGACACAGCGGAGGACACAGCGGGACACAGCGGGGACACAGCTGGACAGAGCGTGGTACACAGGGGGACACAGCGGGGACACAGCGAGAGCACAGCGGGACACAGAGGGACACAGCGAGGACACAGCTGGACACAGCGGGGTACGCAGCGGTACTCAGCGGGGACACAGTGAGGACACAGAGGGACACAGCGGGACACAGCGCGAGACACAGCGGAAGACACAGTGGGACACAGCGGAGTACACAGCGAGGACACAGCGGGACACAGTCTGACACAGCGGAGACACAGCAGGGACACAGCAGGGGACACAGCGTGAGACACAGCGGAGGACACAGCGGGACACAGCGGAGGACACAGCGAGGACACAACGGGACACAGAGGGACACAGCGGGAAACAGCGGGACACAGCTGGACAGATCAGGACACAGTGGGGGACACAGAGGGACACACCGGAGGCCACAGTGGGAGACACAGTGGGACACAGTGGAGGACACAGCGGGGGACACAGTGGGACACAGTGCGGGACACAGCGGGGAATCAGCAGGACACAGCGGGACACAGCAGGGGACAAAGTGGGACCCAGCAGGGGACATAGCGGGGGACACAGCGGGGACACCGCGGGTCACCGCGGGTTACACAGCGGGCACACAGCGGGGGACACAGTGGGACACAGCGCGGTACACAGCGGGGAAACAGCGGGACACAGCGGGACACAGCGGGGGACAAAGTGGGACCCAGCGGGGGACATAGCGGGGGACACAGTGGGGACACCGCGGGTCACCGCGGCGGACACAGCGGGCACACAGCGGAGACAGAGCGGGGGACACAGCGGGGCAAACAGCTGGAC
>NW_012310530.1:0-2398 GCF_000151885.1 Dipodomys ordii | reverse complement strand
CGCTGTGTCCACTCTGTCACACTGTGTCCCGTGTTGTCCCGTTTTGTCCCCCGCTGTGACCTCGCAGTGTTTCCCGCTGTGTCCCGCTTTGTCCTCGCTGTGTTCCCCGCTGTGTCCCGCTGTGTCCCCCGTTGTGTCCACCGCTGTGTCCCGCTGTGTCCTCGGTGGGTCCCCCGCTGGGTCCCGCTGTGTCCCCCGCTGTGTCCCGCTGTGTCCGACTGTGTCCCCGCTGTGTCCCGCTGTGTCCACGCTGTGTGCCCGCTGTGTCCCGCTGTGTACCCCGCTGTGTCCAACTGTGTCCTTTTGTGTCACACTGTTTCCCCGCTGTGTCCCTGCTGTGTCCCTCTGTGTACCCCACTGTGTCCAGCTTTGTCCCAGCTGTGTCTCGCTGTGTCCCACGCTCTGTCCCACACTGTGTCCCAAAGTGTCCCCCGCTGTGTCCCGCAGTGTCCCCCGCTGTGTCCCCCTGTGTCCCCCGCTGAGTCCCCGCTGTGTCACCGCTGTGTCCCGCTGTTTCCTCGCTTTGTCCCCTGCTGTTTCCCTCTCTGTCCCTCGCTGTGTCTCACGCTTTGTCCCCGCTGTGTCCCACTGTGTCCCGCTGTGTCCCGCTGTGCCCCCACTGTGTCCCGTTGTGTCCACAGTGTGTACCACGCTGTTTAACGCTGCCTCCCCGCTGTATCGACGCTGTGTCCTGTTGTGTCCCGTTGTGTCCTCGCTGTGTTCCCCACTGTGTCCCGCAGTGTCCCCCGTTGTGTCCCCCGCTGTGTCCTCGCTGTGTCCCCTGTTGTGTCCCGCTGTGTTCTCACTGGGTAGCCCACTGTGTCCCACTGTGTCCCCCGCTGTCCCCCGCTGTGTCCCGCTGTGTCCCGCTGTGTCCCCCGCTTTATCTTGCTGTGTCCCGCAGTGTCCCCGCTGTGTCCCGCTGTGTAACACTGTGTCCCGTGGTGTCCCACTTTGTCCCACGCTGTGTCCCCAGCTGTGTCCCCTCTGTGTCGCCGCTGTGTCCCCTCTCTGTCCTCTGCTGTCCCCCGCTATGTCCCCCGCTGTGTCCCCCGCTGTGACCCGCTGTGTCCCGCTGTGTCCCCCACTGTGTCCCCACTGTGTGCCCCCTGTGTCCCACTGTGTACCCCACTGTGTCCAGCTGTGTTCCCGCTGTGTCCCGCTGTGACCCGCTGTGTTCCCAGCTGTGTCCCGCTGTGTACCCCTCTGTGTCCCCCTCTGTGTCCCGCTGTGTTCCCCGCTGTGTCCCGCTGTGTCCCCGCTGTGTCCTGCTGTATACTGCTGTGTCCCCCGCTGAGTCCCGCTGTGTCCCCGCTGTGTCCCGCTGTGTTCCCCATGTGTCCCCCGCTGTGTCCCACCGTGTCCTACTGTGTCCCCCACTGTTTCCCCTGCTGTGTCCGGCTGTGTCCCCAGCTGTGTGCCGCTGTGTCCCGCTATGTCCCCCGCTTTGTCCTGCTGTGTCCCTGCAGTGTCCCCGCTGTGTCCCGCTGTGTCACACTGTGTCCCGTGGTATCCCACTTTGTCCCCCGCTGTTTCCCCCGCTGTGTCCTCCGCTGAGTCCCCTCTGTATCGACGCTGTGTCCCGCTGTGTCCTGCTGTGTCCTCGCTGTGTTCCCCGCTGTGTCCCGCTGTGTCCCCTGCTGTGTCCCCCGCTGTGTCCTCGCTGTGTCCCCCGCTGTGTCCCGCTGTGTCCTCGCTGGGTCCCCCGCTGTGTCCCGCTGTGTCTCCCCCTGTGTCCCGCTGTGTCCGACTGTGTCCCGCTCTGTCCCTGATGTGTCCCGCTGTGTCCCGCTGTGTCCCCGCTGTGTGCCCGCTGTGTCCCGCTGTGTACCCCGCTGTGTCCAGCTGTGTCACCGAGGTGTCCCGCTGTGGCCCTACACTGTCTCCGCTCTGTCCCCCGCTTTGTTCCGTTGTGTCCCGCTGTGTCCCCCGCTTTGTCCTACTGTGTCCCCACAGTGTCCCGCTGTGTCCTGCTGTGTCTCACTGTGTCCCGTGGTGTCCCTCTTTGTATCCCGCTGTGTCCCCCACTGAGTCCCCTCTTTGTGGCCGCTGTGTCCTGCTGTGTGCTCGCTGTGTCCCCCGCTGTCTCCCGCTTTGTCCCCCGCTGAGTTCCGCTGTGTCCCTCTGCGTCCTCGCTGTGTCCCCCGCTGTGTCCCGCTGTGTCCCCGCTATGTCCCCAGCTGTGTTCCGCTGTGTCCCGCTCTGTACCCCGCTGTGTCTCGCTATGTTCCCGCAGTGTCCTTCTGTGTCCCACTGTGTCCCGCTGTGTCCTCGCTGTGTCCCCTGCTGTGTCCTGTTGTGTCCCCAGCTGTGTACTTCGCTGTGTCCCGCTGTGTCCCGCTGTATCGAGGCTGGGTCCCGCTGGGTCCGCTGTGTCTTCCTGTGTCCCTGCTGTGTC
>NW_012310529.1:0-2398 GCF_000151885.1 Dipodomys ordii | reverse complement strand
TGTTCCCTGCTGTGTCCTGCTGTGTCTACTGCTTTGTTCCTGCTGTGTCCCGCTGGGGTCCACTCTGTCCCCACTGTATCGACGCTGTGTCCCGCTGGGTCCCGCTGTGTCCTCGCTGTGTCCACCGCTGTGTACCGCTCTTTCCACCGCTGTGTCCCGCTGTGTCCCCCGCTCTGTCACCCTTTGTCTACCGCTGTGTCCCGCTGTATCCCCCGCTGTGTCCCGCTGTGTCCTCGCTGTGTCCCCCTCTGTCTCCCGCTCTGTCCCACGCTGTGTCTCACGCTTTGTCCCCGATGTGTCCCACTGTGTTCCGCTGTGTCCCGCTGTGACCCCACTGTGTCCCGTTGTGTCCACAGCTGTGTACCATGCTGTGTAACGCTGTGTCCCCGCTGTATCGACGCTGTGTCCCGCTGTGTCCCGCTGTGTCCTCGCTGGGTCCCCCGCTGGGTCCCACTGTGTCCCCCGATGTGTCCCGCTGTGTCCCGCTCTGTCCCTGTTGTGTCCCGCTGTGTCCTGCTGTGTCCTCGCTGTGTCCCCCGCTGTCTCCCGCTCTGTCCCCCGCTACGTCTCACGATTTGTCCTTGCTGTGTCCCACTGTGTCCCGCTCTGCCCCCACTGTGTCCCGTTGTGTCCACAGATGTGAACCACACTGTGTAACACTGTATCCCCGCTGTATCGACGCTGTGTCCCGCTGGGTCCCGCTGTGTTCTCGCTGTGTTCCCCGCTGTGTCCCGCAGTGTCCCCCGCTATGTCCCCCGCTGTTTCCTCGCTGTGTCCCCCACTGTGTCCCGCTGTGTCCTCGCTGGGTCCTCCGCTGGGTCCCGCTGTGTCCCCCCGCTGTGTCCCCCGCTGTGTCCCGCTGTGTCCCGCTCTGTCCTGCTCTGTCCCTGCTGTGTCCCGCTGTGTACTGCTGTGTCCTCGCTGTGTCCCCCGCTGTCTCCCGCTCTGTCCCCCGCTTCGTCTCACGATTTGTCCTCGCTGTTATCCCACTGTGTCCGGCTGTGTCCCGCTGTGCCCCCACTGTGTCCTGTTGTGTCCACATATGTGTACCACGCTGTGTAAGGCTGTATCCCAGCTGTATCGACACTGTGTCCCGCTGGTTCCCGCTGGGTCCTCGCTGGGTCCACCGCTGTGTACCGCTGTTTCCACCGCTGTGTCCCGCTGTGTCCCCCGTTCTCTCCCCCTGTGTCCACCACTGTGTCCCGCTGTTTCCCCCGCTGTGTCCTGCTGTGTCCTCGCTGTGTCCCCCGCTGTCTCCCACTCTGTCCCCCGCTGTGTCTCACGCTTTGTCCCCGCTGTGTCCCACTGTGTTCCGCTGTGTCCCGCTGTGCCCCCACTGTGTCCCGTTGTGTCCACAGCTGTGTACCACCCTGTGTAACGCTGTATCCCCGCTGTATCGACGCTGTGTCCCGCTGTGTCCCTCAGTGTCCCCCGCTGTGTCCCCCGCTGTGTCCTCGCTGTGTTCCCCGCTGTGTCCCGCTCTGTCCTCGCTGGGTCCCCCGCTGTGTCCCGCTGTGTCCCCCGCTGTGTCCCGCTGTGTCCGTCTGTGTCCTGCTCTGTACCCGCTGTGTCCCTCTGTGTCCTCACTGGGTCCCCCACTGTGTCCTGCTGTGTCCCGTTGTGTCGCCTGCTGTGTCCCGTTGTGTCGCCCGCTGTGTCCCGCTGTGACCCACTGTGTCCCCGCTGTGTGCCCGCTGTGTCCCGCTGTGTACCCCGCTGTGTCCAGCTATGTCACCACCTTGTCTCGCTGTGGCCACACTCTGTCTCCACTGTCCCCCGCTGTGTCCCCCGCTGTGTCCCACTGTGTCCAGGCAGGGTCACTGCTGTTTCCCGCTGTGTCGCACTGTGTTCCGTGGTGTCCCTTTTTGTCCCCCGCTGTGTCCTCCGCTGAGTCCCCTCTGTGTCACCGGTGTGTCCCGCTGTGTCCTCGCTGTGTCCCCCGCTGTCTCCAGCTCTGTCCCCCGCTGTGTCTCACGCTTTGTCCCCGCTGTGTCCCACTGTGTCCCGCTGTGTCCCGCTGTGCCCCCACTGAGTCCCGTTGTGTCTACAGCTGTGTACCACGCTGTGTAACACTGTGTGCCCGCTGTATCGACGCTGTGTCCCGCTGGGTCCCGCTGGGTCCTCGCTGTGTCCCCCGCTGTGTTCTCGCTGTGTCCCCTGCTGTGTCCCACTGTGTCCTCGCTGGTTTCCCCGCTGGATCCCGCTGTGTCCCCGCTGTGTCCTGCTGGGTCACACAGTGTCCTCGCTGTATCCCCCGCTGTGTCCCGTTGTGTCCCCAGCTGTGTACCCCGCTGTGTCCCGCTGTATCGACGCTATGTCCAACTGGGTCCTGCTGTTTCCTTCCTGTGTTCCCTGCTGTGTCCCGCTCTGTCCCACTGTGTCCTCACTGTGTGCCTGA
>NW_012310528.1:0-2398 GCF_000151885.1 Dipodomys ordii | reverse complement strand
CACAGCAGTAGACACAGCGGGACACAGCAGGGGACACAGCGGGACACAGCGGGGGACACAGGGAGGACAGAGCGGGACACAGCGGGGACACAGCGGGGACTCAGCGGCGGACACAGCGGGGGACAAAGCGGGACACCACGGGACAGCGCGGGACACAGCGGGGACAAGGGGGAGACAGAGCGCGACACAGCGAGGACACAGCGGGACACAGCGGGGGACACAGCGGGACACAGCGAGGACACAGCGCGACACAGCGGGGGACACAGCGGGACACAGCGGGGAACACAGCGGGACAAACAGGGTACACAGCAGGGGACACAGCGGGACAAAGCGGGATACCCAGCGGGAAACAGCGGGGGGCCCAGCGAGGACACAGCGCGGGACACAGACAGGAAAACAGCGGGGGACACACCGTGGGACACAGCGGGACACAGCAGGGAACACAGCGAGGACACAGCGGGACCCAGCGGGACACAGCGTCGATACAGCGGGGATACAGCGTTAAACAGTGTAGTACACATCTGTGGACACAAGGGGACACAGTGGGGGCACAGCGGGACACAGCGGGACACAGTGGGACAAAGCGAAGACAAATCGTGAGATACAGCGGGGGACAGAGAGGGAGACAGCGGGGGACACAGGGAGGACACAGCAGGGCACAGCGGCACACAGCAGGGACAGAGCGGGACAGAGCGGGACACAGCGGGGAACACAGCGAGGACACAGCGGGACACAGCGTAGATACAGCGGGGATACAGCGTTGCACAGCGTGGTACACATATGTGGACATAACGGGGCACAGTGGGGGCACAGCGGGACACAGCGGGACACAGTGGGACACAGTGAGGACAAATCGTGAGACGAAGCGGGGGACAGAGCGGGAGACAGCGGGGGACACAGTGGGACACAGCGGTGGACACAGCAGGACACAGCGGTGGACACAGCGGGACACAGCGGTGGACACAGCAGGACAGAGCGGGGACACAGCGGGACACAGCGGTGGACACAGCGGGACCCAGCGGTGGACACAGCGAGGACACAGCGGGACCCAGCGGGACACAGCGTCGATACAGCGGGGACAGAGTGGGCCAAAGGGGGGTACACAGCTGGGGACACAACCGGGCACATCGGGGGACACAGCAAACACTCAGCGGAACACAGCGTGGGACACAATGAGGACACAGGGGGACACAGCGGGACACAGCAGGAACACAGCAGTAGACACAGCGGGAAACAGCAGGGGACACAGCGGGACACAGCGGGGGACACAGAGACGACAGAGCGCGACACAGCGGGGACACAGCGGGGACTCAGCGGGGGACACAGCGGGGGACAAAGCGGGACACCACGGGACACAGCGGGAATCAGCGGTGACCCTGCGGGGACACAGCGGGACACAGCAGGGGACACAGCAAGGACACAGCGGGACACAGCAGGGGACACAGCGAGGACACAGCGGGGTACACAGCGGGGGACACTGCGAGACACAGCGGGGAACACAGCGAGGACACAGCGGGACCCAGCGGGACACAGCGTCGATACAGCGGGGACACAGCGTTACACAGCGGGGTACACAGCTGTGGACACAACGGGACACAGTGGGGGCACAGCGGGACACAGCAGAACACAGTGGGACACAGCGGGGACAAAGCGTGAGACACAGCGGGGGACAGAGCGGGAGACAGCGGGGGACACAGCGAGGACACAGCGGGACACAGCGGTGAACACAGCGGGACAGAGCGGTGGACACAGCGGGACACAGCGGTGGACACAGCGGGACACAGCGGTGGACACAGCGAGGACACAGCAGAACCCAGCGGAACACAGGGTCGATACAGCGGGGACAGATTGGGCCACAGCGGGGTACACAGTTGGGGACACAACGGGGCACATCCGAGGACACAGCAAGGACTCAGCGGAACACAGCGTGGGACACAGTGAGGACACAGGGGGACACAGCGGGACACAGCGGGACAGAGCAGGAACACAGCAGTAGACACAGCGGGACACAGCCGGGGACACATTGGGACACAGCGGGGACACAGCGGTACTCATCGGGGGACACAGCAGTACACAGCGGGACACAGCGGGGACACAGCGGGGGACACAGCGGGGGACAAAGCGGGACACCGAGGGGACTCAGCGGGGGACACAGCTGGGGACAAAGCAGGACACCATGGGACACAGTGTGACACAGCGGGACACAGCGGGGACACTGCGGGGACACAGCGGGACAAAGCGGGGGACACAGCCTGACACAACGAAGTACACAGCGGGACAAAGCGGGCACAAAGCGGGGACACAGCAGGACACAGCAGGGACAGAGCGGGACACAGCGGGACACAACGGGGGACCCAGCGAGGACATGGCGGGACACAGCGGGGGACACAGCGGGACA
>NW_012310527.1:0-2398 GCF_000151885.1 Dipodomys ordii | reverse complement strand
TCAGCATCTCCTGCTTCTCCTTCTGCTGCTCTTTCTGCTTCTCCTGTTGCTTTTCCTTCTCCTGCTTCTCTTTCTGCTTCTCCTTCTGTTTCTCCTACTCCTTCTCCTTCTCGTTCTTCTGGTTTACTTTCTGCTTCTCCTTCTGCTTCTGGATCTTCTGCTTCTTCTGCTACAGCCTCTGCTTCTTCTGTTTCTTCTGCATCCCCTTCTGCTTCTCCTTCTGCTTTTGCTTCTCTTTCTGCTTCTGCTTCTCCTTCTGCTTCTCCAGATTCTGCTTCTTCTCCTTCTCCTGCTTCTCCTTCTGCTTCAGGTTCTGCTTCTGCTTCTTCGGCTTCTTCTGCTTCTGCTTCTCCTACTGCTGCTTCTTCTGCTTCTCCTGCTTCTCTTTCTGCTTTTCCTTCTGTTTCTGCTTCTCCTTCTGCTTCTGCTTCTTCTCCTTCCTATGTTTCTTCTGCTTCTGCATCTCCTGCTTCTGCTTCTCCTGCTTCTCGTTGTGCTTCTCTTTTTGCTTCTCCTTCTCCTTCTTCTGCTTCTCCTTCTGCTTCTGCTTCTCCTTCTGCTTCTGCTTCAATTTCGCCTTCTGCTTCTCATTCTGCTTCTGCGTCTTCTGTTTCTTCTGCTTCTCCTGCTTCTGCTTCTCCTGCTTCTCCTACTTCTCGTGCTGCTTCTCCTTCTGCGTCTCTTTCTGCTTCTACTTATCCTTTTGCTTCTCCTACACCTAATCCTTCTCTTTCGCCTTCTCCTTCTCCTTCTTCTGCTTCTCCTTCTGCTTCTGCTTCAATTTCGCCTTCTGCTTCTCATTCTGCTTCTGCGTCTTCTGTTTCTTCTGCTTCTCCTGCTTCTGCTTCTCCTGCTTCTCCTACTTCTCGTGCTGCTTCTCCTTCTGCGTCTCTTTCTGCTTCTGCTTATCCTTTTTCTTCTCCTACTCCTAATCCTTCTCTTTCGCCTTCTCCTTCTTCTTCTTCTGCTTCACCTGCTGCTTCTGCTTCTGCTTATTCTACTATTTCTGTTTCTTCTGCTTCTGCTTCAGATTGTGCTTCTTCTGTTTCTCCTGCTTCAGATTATGCTTCTGCTTCTTCGGCTTCTCCTGTTTCTTCTGTTTCTGCTTCTCCTGCTTCTTCTGCTTCTCCTGCTTGTCCTGCTTCTCTTTCCGCTTCATCTTCTGCTTCTGCTTCTCCTTCTGCTTCTGCTTCTGCTCTTCTCCTTCTGTTTCGTTTGCTTCTGTTTCTTCTGCTTCTTCTTCTTCTGTTTCTTCTAATTCTACTTCTGCTTCTCCTTCTCCTCTTTCTGCTTCTTCTTCTTCTTCTTATGCTTATTCTTTTTCTACTGCTTCTGCTTCTCCTGCTTCTGCTTCTTCTGCTTCTACTGCTTCTCCTTATGCTTCTTCTTCTTCTTCTTCTTCTTCTTCTTCTTCTTCTTCTTCTTCTTCTTCTTCTTCTTCTTCTTCTTTTTAATCTTCTTCTTCTTCTTCTTCTTCTTCTTCTTCTTCTTCTTCTTCTTCTTCTTCTTCTTCTTCTTCTTCTTCTTCTCCTGCTTCTCCTTCTCATTCTTCTTATTCTGCTTCTCCTTCTGTTACTTCTGCTTCCTCTGTTTCTTCTGCTTCTCCTGCTTCTGCTTCTTCTTCTCCTTTTGCTTCTTCTTCTGCTTCTGCTTCTCCTTCGGCTTCTCCTTCTCCTTCTTCTGCTTCTCCTTATACTTCTGCTTCTTCTGTTTCTTCTACTTCTGCTTCCTCTTCTTCTCCTGCTTCTGCTTCTCTTGCTTCTGCTTCTTCTGCTTCTCCTGCTTCTCGTTCTCTTTCTGCTACTCCTTCTGCTTCTGTTTCTTCTCTTCTTCTTCTTTCTTCTTCTTCTTCTTCTTCTTCTTCTTCTTCTTCTTCTTCTTCTTCTTCTTCTTCTTCTTCTTCTTCTTCTTCTTCTTCTTCTTCTTCTTCTTCTTCTTCTTCTCCTTGTTCTTCTTCTTCTTCTTCTTCTGCTTCTCCTTCTCCTTCTGCTGCTACTCCTTATTCTTCTGCTTCTTCTGCTTCTTCAGCTTCTTCTGCTTCTTCTGCATCTGATCCTCCTCCTTATGCTTCTGATGCTTCTGCTACTTCTGATCCACGTTCTGCTTCAGCTACTGCTTCTGCTGCTACTGATTCTACTTCTTCTACTTCTTCAAATACTTCTACTTCTTCTTAAAGCTTCATCTAATACATCAAAACTTCTTCTTCTACTACATCTACAACATCAAATCTTCATCTACAACTACTATACAGCAAAGAAAAACAAAATGCAAATAAATAAACTACTAGTCTGCGACTACTGTGATCTAATTAATAAGCAACAGAATAAATAAGAACAAAACAAGAAAAAAAATAAAAATCATAAAGAAATAGAAATAAGAAAAAAAGATAGAAACAAGA
>NW_012310526.1:0-2398 GCF_000151885.1 Dipodomys ordii | reverse complement strand
CCTGCTGTTTTCCTGTCTGTGTCCCCTGCTATGTCCTGCTGTGTCCTCGCTGGGCCCCCCGCAGTTTCGCGCTGGGTACCCCGCTGTATCCCGCTGTGTCCCCTGCTGTGTACCCTGCTTTGTCCCGCTGTGTCCCCCGCTGTGTCCCGCTGTGTCCTCGCTGTGTTGCGCTCTGTCTCCCCCTTGTCCCTGCTGTGTCCCGCGCTCTCCCGTGGTGTCCCGCTTTGTCCCCCGCTGTGTCCGCCGCTGAGTCCCCGCTGTGTCGCCGCTGTGTCCCCCTGTGTCCTCGCTGTGTCCCCTGCTGTCTCCCGCTTTGTCTCCCGCTGTGTTCCGCTGTGTCCCTCTGTGTGCCCGCTGTGTCCCCAGCTGTGTCCCGCTGTGTACCCTGCTGTGTCCTGCTATGTTCCCGCAGTGTCCCCGCTGTGTCCCGCTGTGTCCCGCTGTGTCCCCCACTGTGTCCCGTTGTGTCAACAGCTGTGTACCCCGCTGTGTCCCGCTGTGTCTCTGCGGTATCGATGCTGTGTCCCGCTGGGTCCTGCTGTGTCTCTCTCTGTGTTCCCCACTGTGTCCTGCTGTGTCCCCCGCTGTGTCCCCCGCTGTGTCCCTCGCTGTGTCCCCCGCTGTGTCCCGCTGTGTCCCGCTGTGTCCCCCGCTGTGTCCTTGCTGTGTTCCGGCTGGGTCCCTCTCTGTCCCGCAGTGTCCCCTGCTGAGTCCCGTTGTGTCACCGCTGTGTCCCGCTGTGTCCCCGCTCTATCGACTTTGTGTCCCGCTGGGTCCCGCTGTGTCCTCTCTTTGTTCCCCGCTGTGTCCCCCGCTGTGTCTCTCGCTGTGTCCCGCTGTGTCCCCGGCTGTGTCCGGCTGTGTCCCGCTGTGTCCCCCACTGTGTCCTTGCTGTGTCCCCGCTGTGACCCGCTGTGTCCCGCAGTGTCCCCAGCTGTGTCCCGCTTGTCACCGCTGTGTCCCGCTTTGTCCTCACTGTGTCCCCCGCTGTGTCCCGCTTTGTCCCTGCTGTGTACCCCGCTGTGTCCCTCTGTGTCCCCCGCTGTGTCCCGCTGTGTCCCCTGCTGTGTCCCCACTGTGTCACGCTGTGTTTCGCTGTGTCCGGCTGTGTCCTTGCTCTGTAACCCTCAGTGTCCATCTGTGTCCTCCCTGTGTCCCCTGCTGTGTCCCGCTCAGTCCCCTGTTGTGTCCCGCTGTGACCTGCTGTGTCACGCTCTGTCCCATCTGTGTCCCTCTGTGTCCAGCTCTGTCCCCGTTGTGTGTCCGCTATGCCCTGCTGTGTACCCTTCTGTGTCCAGCTGTGTCCCCTCTGTGTCCCGCTGTGTCCCTTCTCTGTCCCCCGCTGTCCACCGCTGTGTCCCCCGGCTGTGTCCCGCAGTGTCCCCGCTGTGTCCCGCTGTGTCCTACTGTGTCCCGTGGTGTCCCGCTTTTTCCCCTCTATGTCCCCTGCTGAGTCCCCTCTGTGTCCCCGCTGTGTCCAGCTGTGTCCTCGCTGTGTCCTCCGCTGTCTCTCGCTTTGTCCCACGCTGTGTCCTACTGTGTCCCACTGTGTCCCTGCTGTGTCCCCCGCTGTGTCCCGCTGTGTCCCGCTGTGTCCCCCGCTGTGTCCTGCTGGGTCCCGCTGTGTCCCCGCTGTGTCCCTGCTGTGTCCGGATGTGTCCCTCGCTGTGTCCCGCTGGGTCCCGCTGTGTCCCCCGCTGTGTACCGCTGTGTCCCCGCAGGTTCACCGCTGTTTCACGCTGTGTCCTGCTGTGTTCCGTGGTGTCCCGCTTTGTCCCCCGCTGTGTCCCGCTGTGTCCACTGCTGGGTCCCCGCTGGGTCCCGCTGTGTCTCGCTGTTTCCCGCTGTGTCCTCGCATTGTCCCATGCTGTCTTCCGCTGTGTCCTCCCTGTGTCCCCCGCTGGGTCCCGCTGTGTCCCCAGCTGTGCCCCGCAGTTTCCCGCTGTGTCCCGCTGTGTCCACGCTGTGTCCCACTGTGTCCCCCCTGTTTCCCCGCTGTGTCCTGCTGTGTCCCGCTGTGTCACCGCTGTGTCCCGCTGTGTCCCCTCTCTATAAACACTGTGTCCCGCTGTGTCCCCCGCTGTGTCCCGCTGTGTCCCGCTGTGTCCCCCGCTGTGTCCCCGCAGGTTCACCGCTGTTTCACGCTGTGTCCTGCTGTGTTCCTTGGTGTCCTGCTTTGTCCCCCGCTGTGTCCCGCTGTGTCCACTGCTGGATCCCCACTGTGTCCCGCTGTGTCTCGCTGTGTCCCGCTGTGTCCTCGCTTTGTCCCATGCTGTGTTAAGCTGTGTCCTCCCTGTGTCCCCCGCTGTGTCCCGCTGAGTCCCCCGCTGTGCCCAGTTTTGTCTCCACTGTGTCTCGCTGTGTCCCACGCTCTTTCCCACACTGTGTCCCGCCTTGT
>NW_012310525.1:0-2398 GCF_000151885.1 Dipodomys ordii | reverse complement strand
TGCTTCTGCTCCTTCTGCTTCTACTGCTTCTCCTTATTCTTCTCCTTATTCTTCTCCTTATGCTTCCTCTTCTTCTTCTTCTTCTTCTTCTTCTTCTTCTTCTTCTTCTTCTTCTTCTTCTTCTTCTTCTTCTTCTTCTTCTTCTTCTTCTTCTTCT
This sequence comes from Dipodomys ordii, assembly GCF_000151885.1. NCBI lineage: Eukaryota > Metazoa > Chordata > Mammalia > Rodentia > Heteromyidae > Dipodomys > Dipodomys ordii. The sequence continues at coordinate 2,241 of NW_012310525.1, read as the reverse complement.
TCTTCTTCTTCTTCTTCTCTTTCTTCTGCTCTGCTTTTCCATTCTTCTTCTGCTTCTACTGCTTCTCTTTCTGCTTCTCATTCTGCTTCTGCTTCTCCTTCTGCTTCTCCTATTGCTTCTGCTGCCCTTCCTTCTCCTTCTCCTACTTCTGCTTCTCCTTCTGCTTCTGCTTCTTCTGTTTCATTTGCTTCTCCTTCTGCATCTTCTTCTGATTCTGCTTCTTCTTCTGCTTCTGCTTCTCCTTCTTCTGCTTCTCCTTTTTTTGCTTTTCCTTCTGATTCTCCTTCTTCTTTTCCTTCTCCTTCTTCTGCTTCTCCCTGTGATTCTGCTTCTTATGCTTATTCTTTTTCTTCTGCTTCTGCTTCTCCTGCTTCTGCTTCTTCTGCTTCTACTTCTTCTCCTTATGCTTCTCCTTCTCCTTCTCCTTCTTCTTCTTCTTCTTCTTCTTCTTCTTCTTCTTCTTCTTCTTCTTCTTCTTCTTCTTCTTCTTCTTTTTCTCCTCTTTATTCTGCTTCTTCTTTTCCTGCTTCTTCTGCTTCTACTCCTTCTCTTTCTTCTTCTCATTCTGCTTCTGCTTCTCCTTCTGCTTCTCCTATTGCTTCTGCGGCTCTTCCTTCTCCTTCTCCTACTTCTACTTCTCCTTCTGCTTCTGCTTCTTCTGCTTCTCCTGCTTCTCGTTATGCATCTTCTTCTGCTTCTGCTTCTCCTTGTGCTGCTTCTTCTGCTTCTGTTTCTCTTTCTGTTTCTCCTTCTGCTTCTTCTGCTTCTCCTTCTGATTCTCCTTCTGCTTCTGCTTCTGTTTCTCTTTCTCCTTCTTGTTCTCCTGCTTTTCCTTCTGCTTCTCCTTCTGCTGTAACTGCTACTGCTTCTGCTTCTTCTGTTTCTTCTGCTTCTCCTTCTGTTTTGATTCTCTTTCTGCTTCTGCTTCTCCTTCTGCTTCTCATTCTGCTTCTGCGTCTTCTGTTTCTTCTGCTTCTCCTGCTTCTGCTTCTCCTGCTTCTCCTACTTCTTGTGCTGCTTTTCATTCTGCGTCTCTTTCTGCTTCTGCTTATCCTTTTGCTTCTCCTACTCCTAATCCTTCTCTCTCGCCTTCTCCGTCTTCTTCTTCTGCTTCTCCTGCTGCTTCTGCTTCTGCTTATTCTACTATTTCTGTTTCTTCTGCTTCTGCTTCAGATTGTGCTTCTTCTGTTTCTATTTCTGCTTCAGATTCTGCTTCTGCTTCTTCGCCTTCTTCTGTTTCTTCTGCTTCTGCTTCTCCTGCTTCTTCTGCTTCTCCTGCTTCTCTTTCTGCTTCTCCTTCTGCTTCTCCTTCTGCTTCTGCTTCTGCTCTTCTCCTTCTTCTGTTTCTTTTGCTTCTGTTTCTTCTGCTTCTTCTTCTTTTGTTTCTTCTGATTCTACTTCTGCTTCTCCTTCTTCTCCTTCTCTTTCTGCTTCTACTTCTGCTTCTTCTGATTCTCCTACTTCTCCTTTTGTTGTCCTTCTGTTTCTGCTTCTCTTTCTGCTTCTGCTTCTCCTTCTGCTGCTCCTTCTCCTTCTGCTTCTGCTTCTCCCAGTGCTTCTGCTTCTGCTTCTTTTGCTTATTCTTTTTCTTCCGCTTCTGCTTCTGCTTCTTTAGCTTCTACTGCTTCTCCTTATGATTCTCCTTATGCTGCTGCTTCTTCTTCTTCGTCTTCTTCTTCTTCTTCCTCTTCTTCTCTTTCGTCTGCTTCTGCTTTTCCTGCTTCTTCTGCTTCAACTGCTTCTCTTTCTGCTTCTCATTCTGCTTCTGCTTCTCCTTCTGCTTCTCCTATTGCTTCTGCTGCCCTTCCTTCTCCTTCTCCTTCCCCTTCTCCTACTTCTGCTTCTCCTTCTGCTTCTCCTTCTTCTGCTTCTCCTTCTGCATCTTCTTCTCCTTCTGCTTCTCCATCTGCTTCTCCTTTTTCTGCTCCTTCTCCGTCTTCTCCTACTCCCTCTGATTCTGCTTCTTATGCTTATTCTTTTTCTTCTGCTTCTCCTGCTTCTGCTTCTTCTGCTTCTACTGCTTCTCCTTATGTTTCTCCTTCTTCTCCTTCCTCTTCTTCTTCTCCTTCTCCTTCTTCTTCTTCTTCTTCTTCTTCTTCTTCTTCTTCTTCTTCTTCTTCTTCTTCTTCTTCTTCTTCTTCTTCTTCTTCTTCTTCTTCTTCTTCTTCTTCTTCCTCTTCTCTTTCTTCAAGCTTCTGTTTTCCTGCTTCTTCTGCTTCTACTGCTTCTCTTCTGCTCTCA
>NW_012310524.1:0-1192 GCF_000151885.1 Dipodomys ordii | reverse complement strand
TCAAGCAAATGATGATAATAATGAATCATAACAACCTATATGTATGTGTATGTCAGAACTCTCACTCCCCACTGCCGGGTAGGTGAGGACTGACTGACTGAGTGAGTCACTGACCCGACCCGTGTTTTGCCCCTCCCGCCGCCCCATCCACCTTGTCGACTGCGAACGCGCGCCATCTAGTGGTGGTTTTGTGAATTGCAGTTTTCTCTCATGAAATGCATGGGGGAAAAAAAAGAACAAACAAACCACGCACTGACTGACTGAGAAAACCGGCCCAGGCTGGCTGGCCCCGAGAGAGACTGCCTTCTTTTCAGAGAAGGGGTGGGGTGGGGATGATGATGTGCCTCGTTGGAGTATGGGGCCCATGCATAGGCAGGCAGGCAGGCAGGCAGGCTCGGAGTGGGACCGTTGTGTGTTGGAGCGCCAGTAGAGTAGCTCAAGCCCCAGGATTGACTGGCAAGTCGAGAGGAAAAGGAGGGAGAGAGTGCGGGCGGGCGGGCGGGCGGGAGAGAGAATTCAAACGAGAGAGAGAGAGAGACAGACAGACAGACAGACAGACAGACAGACAGACAGACAGACAGAGACAAAGAGAGACACAGAGAGAGAAATAGAGAAACAGAAACAGTGAGACAAGAGACAGAGACGTGGTGAATTGGTCCGGCTGGACTACATACATGCTCTGTCGCGTCCGATCTTTGAGTTTCCTCAAAGATGCACGCACGCACACAGATACACTGAGATGCCCTCTGCCCCCTCTTCTCTCCTCTCCAATTCCCCCGCCCCCTCCCCCCTCCCCCCCCCGTCAGGTACCAGAAATGAGATCCCTCCCCTTCGCCTATTGCGTCAATTACAAACAAAAGGCAGCGTGAGATTCAAGCAAATTTGTTTTATTTTGTTCCGAGGGTAGGGTTGTGGATTTTGGTGCGGGGGGGGTGGTCGTAGGTCGTGGTCGTGGTCGAGTAATCGCCTGCGGGGGGGGGGTGAGGATGGACGGTTACGCCACCTGCATGGATGGCTCGCGTTCCCCTCTGGCTGTCTGGTTGCCGCTGAGTGCTTCAGATATCACCATCCGGTCAGGAAGCTGGGCTGGAAGATAAAGAGATATTAAAGAGATAATTAGGAGCAGGACTCCAGGGAAGCCCGAAGACGGGGGGGGCGGGTCCCTGGGGCAAGGTCTTCCCCCCAATAATGA
>NW_012310523.1:0-1206 GCF_000151885.1 Dipodomys ordii | reverse complement strand
CCTCCCCGTCGTCATGGCTACGACAGAGGAAAAGCAAATGATGATAATAATGAATCATAACAACCTATATGTATGTGTATGTCAGAACTCTCACTCCCCACTGCCGGGTAGGTGAGGACTGACTGACTGAGTGAGTGACTGACCCGACCCGTGTATTGCCCCTCCCGCCGCCCCATCCACCTTGTCGACTGCGAACGCGCGCCATCTAGTGGTGGTTTTGTGAATTGCAGTTTTCTCTCATGAAATGCATGGGGGAAAAAAAAGAACAAACAAACCACGCACTGACTGACTGAGAAAACCGGCCCAGGCTGGCTGGCCCCAAGAGAGACTGCCTTCTTTTCAGAGAAGGTGTGGGGTGGGGATGATGATGTGCCTCGTTGGAGTATGGGGCCCATGCATAGGCAGGCAGGCAGTCAGGCAGGCTCGGAGTGGGACCGTTGTGTGTAGGAGCGCCAGTACAGTAGCTCAAGCCCCAGGATTGACTGGCAAGTCGAGAGGAAAAGGAGGGAGGGAGTGCGGGCGGGCGGGCGGGCGGGAGAGAGAATTCAAACGAGAGAGACAGAGACAGACAGACAGACAGTCAGACAGACAGACAGAGACAAAGAGAGACACAGAGAGAGAAATAGAGAAACAGAAACAGAGAGACAAGAGACCGAGACGTGGTGAATTGGTCCGGTTGGACTACATACATGCTCTGTCGCGTCCGATCTTTGAGTTTCCTCAAAGATGCACGCACGCACACACACAGATACACTGAGATGCCCTCTGCCCCCTCTTCTCTCCTCTCCAATTCCCCCGCCCCCTCCCCCCTCCCCCCCCCGTCAGGCACCAGAAATGAGATCCCTCCCCTTCGCCTATTGCGTCAATTACAAACAAAAGGCAGCGTGAGATTCAAGCAAATTTGTTTTATTTTGTTCCGAGGGTAGGGTTGTGGATTTTGGTGCGGGGGGGGGGTCGGAGGTCGTGGTCGTGGTCGAGTAATCGCCTGCGGGGGGGATGAGGATGGACGGTTACGCCACCTGCATGGATGGCTCGCGCTCCCCTCTGGCTGTCTGGTTGCCGCTGAGTGCTTCAGATATCACCAACCGGTCAGGAAGCAGGGGCTGGAAGATAAAGAGATATTAAAGAGATAATTAGGAGCAGGACTCCAGGGAAGCCCGAAGGCGGGGGGGGGGGCTGGGGGAGGGCGGAGGGAGAAAATGGTGA
>NW_012310522.1:0-2398 GCF_000151885.1 Dipodomys ordii | reverse complement strand
CAAGCACAAGCAGAAGGAGAAGCAGGAGAAGCAGAAGAAGCAGAAGCTGAAGGAGAAGCAGAAGTAGGGGAAGGAGAAGGAGGAGAAGCAGAAGCAGAAGGAGAAGCAGAAGCAGAATGAGTAGCAGAAAGAGAAGCAGGAGAAGCACAAGAAGCAGAAGCAGGAGAACCCGAAAGAGAAGAAGAAGAAGAAGCAGAAGCAGGAGAAGCTAAGAAGCAGAAGCAACTGAAGCAGAAGCAAAAGAAACAGAAGAAGCATAAGTAGCAGAAGTAAAAGCAGAAGTAGAAGCAGAAGAACGAGAAGGAGAAAGAGAAATATAAGGAGAAGCAGAAGGAGAAGCAGAAGCAGAAGGAGAAGCAGAAATAGGAGAAGGAGAAGGAAGAGCAGCAGAAGCAATAGGAGAAGCAGAAGGAGAAGCAGAAGCAGAATGAGAAGCAGAAAGAGAAGCAGTAGAAGCAGAAGAAGCAGGAAAAGCAGAAGCAAAAGAAAGAGAAGAAGAAGAAGAAGAAGAAGAAGAAGAAGAAGAAGAAGAAGAAGAAGAAGAAGAAGAAGAAGAAGAAGAAGAAGAAGAAGAAGAAGAAGAAGAAGAATGAGAAGGAGAAGGAGAAGCATAAGGAGAAGCAGTAGAAGCAGAAGAAGCAGAAGCAGGAGAAGCAGAAGCAGAAGAAAAAGAATAAGCATAAGAAGCAGAATCAGAGGGAGAAGCAGAAGGAGAAGGAGCAGCAGAAGGAGAAGCAGAAGCAGAAAGAGAAGCAGAAACAGAAGGAGAACAAGAAGGAGAAGCAGGAGAATCAGAAGAAGTATAAGTAGAAGCAGAAAGAGAAGGAGAAGAAGGAGAAGCAGAAGTAGAAGTAGAATCAGAAGAAACAGAAGATGAAGAAGAAGAAGAAGAAGAAGAAGAAGGAGAAGGAGAAGGAGAAGGAGAAGGAGAAGGAGAAGAAGAAGAAGAAGAAGAAGAAGAAGAAGAAGAAGAAGAAGAAGAAGAAGAAGAAGAAGAAGAAGAAGAAGAAGAAGAAGCAAAAGGAGAAGGAGAAGCAGGAGAAGCAGAAGCAGAAGAGGAAGAAGCAGATGGAGAAGCAGAAGGAGAAGAATAAAGAGAAGCAGGAGAAGCAGAAGAAGCAGAAGCAGGAGAAGCAGAACCAGAAGAAAAAGAAGAAGCATGAGAAGCAGAACAGAGGGAGAAGGAGATGATGTAGAAGCAGAAGGAGAAGCAGAAAGAAAAGCAGAAGAACGAGAAGGAGAAGGAGAAACAGAAGGAGAAGCAGAAGGAAAGGCAGAGGGAGAAGCCGAAGGAGAAGCAGGAAAAGCAGAAGAAGCAGAAGCAAAAGGTGAACCAAAAGAAGCAGGAGAAGCAGAAGAAGAAGCACAAGAACAAGCACAAGCAGAAGGAGAAGATGGAGAAGCAGAAGAAGCAGAAGCTGAAGGAGAAGCAGAAGTAGGAGAAGGAGAAGGAGAAGGAGGAGAAGCAGAAGCAGAAGGAGAAGCAGAAGCAGAATGAGTAGCAGAAAGAGAAGCAGGAGAAGCACAAGAAGCAGAAGCAGGAGAACCCGAAAGAGAAGAAGAACAAGAAGCAGAAGCAGGAGAAGCTAAGAAGCAGAAGCAACTGAAGCAGAAGCAAAAGAAACAGAAGAAGCATAAGTAGCAGAAGCAAAAGCAGAAGTAGAAGCAGAAGAACGAGAAGGAGAAAGAGAAATATAAGGAGAAGCAGAAGGAGAAGCAGAAGCAGAAGGAGAAGCAGAAGTAGGAGAAGGAGAAGGAAGAGCAGCAGAAGCAATAGGAGAAGCAGAAGGAGAAGCAGAAGCAGAATGAGAAGCAGAAAGAGAAGCAGTAGAAGCAGAAGAAGCAGGAAAAGCAGAAGCAAAAGAAAGAGAAGAAGAAGAAGAAGAAGAAGAAGAAGAAGAAGAAGAAGAAGAAGAAGAAGAAGAAGAAGAAGAAGAAGAAGAAGAAGAAGAAGAAGAAGAAGAATGAGAAGGAGAAGGAGAAGCATAAGGAGAAGCAGTAGAAGCAGAAGAAGCAGAAGCAGGAGAAGCAGAAGCAGAAGAAAAAGAATAAGCATAAGAAGCAGAATCAGAGGGAGAAGCAGAAGGAGAAGGAGCAGCAGAAGGAGAAGCAGAAGCAGAAAGAGAAGCAGAAACAGAAGGAGAACAAGAAGGAGAAGCAGGAGAATCAGAAGAAGTATAAGTAGAAGCAGAAAGAGAAGGAGAAGAAGGAGAAGCATAAGTAGAAGTAGAATCAGAAGAAACAGAAGATGAAGAAGAAGAAGAAGAAGAAGAAGAAGAGAAGGAGAAGGAGAAGGAGAAGGAGAAGGAGAAGAGAGAGAGAGAGAGAGAGAGATGATGATGATGATGAGAGAGAGAGAGAGCAAAAGAGAAGGAGAAGCAGGAGAAGCAGAAGCAGA
>NW_012310521.1:0-2399 GCF_000151885.1 Dipodomys ordii | reverse complement strand
GGTCCACCGCTGTGTCCCGCTGTTTCCATCGCTGTGTCCCGCTGTGTCCCTCACTCTCTCCCCCTGTGTCCACCGCTGTGTCCCTCTGTTTCCCCCGCTGTATCCCACTGTGTCCTCGCTGTATCCCCCACTGTCTCCCGCTCTGTCCCCCGCTGTGTCTCACGCTTTGTCCCCGCTGTGTCACACTGTGTTCCGCTGTGTCCCGCTGTGCCCCCACTGTGTCCCGTTGTGTCCACAGCTGTGTACCACGCTGTGTAATGCTGTGTCCCCGCAGTATCGACGCTGTATCCCGCTGTGTCCCGCTATGTCCTCGCTGTGTTCACAGCTGTGTCCCACAGTGTCCCCCGCTGTGTTCCCCGCAGTGTCCTCGCTGTGTTCCCCGCTGTGTCCTGCTGTGTCCTCGCTGGGTCCCCCACTGTGTCCTGCTGTGTCCCTCGCTTTGTCCCGCTGTGTCCCGCTCTGTCCCTGCTGTGTCCCGCTGTGTCCTGCTGTGTCCTCGCTGTGTCCCCCGCTGTTTCCCGCTCTGTCCCCCGCTAAGTCTCACGATTTGTCCTCGCTGTGTCCCACTGTGTCCTGCTGTGCCCCCACTGTGTCCCGTTGTGTCCACAGATGTGTACCACGCTGTGTAACGCTGTATCCCCGCTGTATCGACGCTGTGTCCCGCTGGGTCCCGCTGTGTCCTCGCTGTGTTCCCCACTGTGTCCCGCAGTGTCCCCCGCTGTGTCCCCCGCTGTGTCCTCGCTGTGTCCTCCGCTGTGTCCCGCTGTGTCCTCGCTGGGTCCTCCGCTGTGTCCCGCTGTGTCCCCTGCTGTGTCCCGCTGTGTCCTCGCTCGGTACCCCGCTGTGTACCGCTGTGTCCTCGCTGTGTCCCCCGCTGTGTCCCGCTGTGTCCTTGCTGTGTCCCCCGCTGTGTCCCGCTGTGTCCTCGCTGGGTACCCCGCTGTGTCCCGCTGTGTCCTCGCTGGGTCCCCCGCTGTGTCCCGCTGTGTCCTCGCTGGGTCCCCCGCTGTGTCCCGCTGTGTCCTCTCTGGGTCCCCCGCTGTGTCCCGCTGTGTCCCGCTGTGTCCCCCTCTGTCCCTGCTGTTTCCCGCTGTGTCCTGCTGTGTCTTCGATGTGTCCCCCACTGTCTCCCGCTCTGTCCCCTGCTTCGTCTCACGATTTGTCCTCGCTGTGTCCCACTGTGTCCCCGTGTGTCCCGCTGTGCCCCCACTGTGTCCCGTTATGTCCACATATGTGTACCACGCTGTGTAACGCTGTATCCCCGCTGTATCGACGCTGTGTCCCTCTGTGTCCTCGCTGTGTTCCCCGCTGTGTCCTGCTGTGTCCTGCTCTGTCCCTGCTGTGTGCCGCTGTGCCCTGCTGTGTCCTCCCTGTGTCCCCTGCTGTCTCTCGCTCTGTCCCCCGCTGTATCTCACGATTTGTCTTCGCTTTGTCCCACTGTGTCCCGCTGTGTCCCGCTGTGCCCCCACTGTGTCCCCTTGTGTCCACAGATGTGTACCACACTGTGTAACGCTGTATCCCCGCTGTATCGACGCTGTGTCCCGCTGTGTCCCGCTGTGTCCCCCGGTGTGTCCCCTGCTGTTTTCCTGTCTGTGTCCCCCGCTGTGTCCTGCTGTGTCCTCGCTGGGCCCCCCGCTGTTTCCCGCTGGGTACCCCGCTGTGTCCCGCTGTGTCCCCTGCTGTGTACCCTGCTTTGTCCCGCTGTGTTCCCCGCTGTGTCCCGCTGTGTCCCCCGCTGTGTCCCGCTGTGTCCTCGCTGTGTCGCGCTCTGTCTCCCCCTTGTCCCCGCTGTGTCCCACGCTGTCCCATGGTGTCCCGCTTTGTCCCCCGCTGTGTCCACCGCTGAGTCCCCGCTGTGTCCTCGCTGTGTCCTGCTCTGTCTCCTCCTTGTCCCCGCTGTGTTCCGCTGTGTCCCGTGGTGTCCCGCTTTGTCCCCCGCTGTGTCCCCCGCTGAGTCCCTGCTGTGTCCCCGCTGTGTCCCGCTCTGTCCTCCCTGTGTCCCCGGCTGTGTCCCGCTGTGTCCCGTGCTGTGTCCTGCTGTGTCTACTGCTTTGTTCCTGCTGTGTCCCGCTGTGGCCCACTCTGTCCCCGCTGAATCGACGCTGTGTCCCGCTGGGTCCCGCTGTGTCCTCGCTGTGTCCTCCGCTGTGTACCGCTCTTTCCAACGCTGTGTCCCGCTGTGTCCCCCGCTCTGTCACCCTTTGTCTACCGCTGTGTCCCGCTGTTTCCCCCTCTGTGTCCCGCTGTGTCCTCGCTGTGTCCCCCTCTGTCTCCCGCTCTGTCCCGCCCTGTGTCTCACGCTTTGTCCCCGATGTGTCCCACTGTGTTCCGCTCTGTCCCGCTGTGACCCCACTGTGTCCCGAAGTGTCCACAGCTGTGTAACCCGCTGTGTAACGCTG
>NW_012310520.1:0-2399 GCF_000151885.1 Dipodomys ordii | reverse complement strand
CCTTGAAGGTTACCACTTTACCACTTGGGCCACAGCTCTTTTTCTGGATTTTGGTAGTTAATTGGCACTAAGAGTCTCATTAACTTTCCTCTCCTGAGCTGGTTTGACCCTCAATCTCTATCTTAGTCTCCTGACTAGCTAGGATTTACAGGGGTTGAGCCACTGGTGGTATTGGGATAGAAGCTTTTCTAAAGCAAGAGTTCTTCCCTGTGTTTGCCCTGACTCCTCCAAGCAAAGGAGGCCTGAGGGTCAGGAGCTGTGAAAACAGGTTTCCAAGCACAGGAAATGGCTTTGGGTCCCTGGTGAAAAGCCAAGTTAATCTTCCCCCTGGGTGCCATTCTGGGACCCCACCCTCTGCCCTGTGATTCAAGTCAATGATTACCCAGCCTTGAATTTCCTGTCATAATTTTATGAAGCCATAGAACCTTCATACCACTCACACCACCTGATCTACAGTACATCTCAGGTCCTTTGCCCATGATATACCTTCTGCGGGAGGCTCTCTGTCTTGTACCCACATATTAAAACTACTGTGGAATTTTGGGACTGACTATATCACTTCCTGGAGCAAATCTTTCCTTCCCTTCTCCATCTTTATTTTTTTTTTAATATTGAGTTGCTAGAGATGGAACTTGTGCAGGCTGACTGGCAAATGCTTTATATTGGTGTGTGTGTTTGTGTGTGTGTGTGTGTGTGTGTGTGTGTGTGTGTGTGTGTGTGTGTGCCACTCCTCAGGTTTGAATTCAGAGCCTGGATGCTATCCTATCCCTGAGGTTTTGTGCTCCAGGCTAGCACTGTACTACTTGAACCACAGCTCTACTTCTGGCTTTTGGAGGGTTTAATTGTTAAAACGTGTCTCATATTGACTTTCCTGCTTGCAATTGGGATCTTCAGATCTCTTCCTCCTGAGTAGATTACAGGGGTGAGCCACAAGCACCTGCCCTCTACCCTACCTCTTACCTATAACCTCGTCTAAAGCAGAGCTGTGTGCAGGTGCCTCATGCCTTTAATCTTAGCTATTCAGTAGGCTGAGATCTGAAGATCACAGTTCAAAGGCAGTCTAGGCAGGAAAGTCTGTGAGACTCTTATTTCCATTAAACCACCAGAAAATCAGAAGTGGCACTGTGGCTCAAACAGTAGAGCACTTGCCTTGATCTGAAGAGTGCAAGGACAGTCTCCAGGCCCAGAGTTCAAGCCACATGACCAACAAAAACAAAAGTGTTTTAAGCAAAAAGAGCAGGCGTGTAGCTGACCTTTTAGAGGACCTACCTTAAGGGCTGAAGCCCTTAATTTAACTGCTAGTATAGAAATGAGGAAAGGATATGAAAAAAGTAAGGGAGGAATTATGATATAATCAAATACTGTAATGATAAGTACTAAATAAAGGAATTACAGGTATTTTATATGAAAATATACTGATTGTTTACTAAAAAGAAAATTATAAAATGGGAAATTCAGGCTGAAATACATGTACAACTTATGTTTTTCTGTAAAAGGATACTTATGTGCCCCTTTAGTTTAAAAGTAGTAAATGAGTTTAAAACAATATGAGTGGTTAGAAATGAATCATTATTTTTATCACTTTGTCTGCTATATTCACCACTTACAAAATCGAAACAATGTTGTTCATTTTAATTATTAATTCATTAATTTAATCTTTCATCTTTAGTGTATAGTCTATTGTGCACATCATTTAAATGTTTGTACTATCTTTGGTTGTTTGTTTTTTATCCACCATGGATCTTGAACTCTGGCCTGGGAACTGTCCCTTAGCTCTTCACCTCAAGGCTACCACTCTACCACTTGAGCAACAGTGCCACTTCTGGCTTATTCTGCTTATGTGGTACTGAGGAATTGAACCCAAAGTTTCAACATGCAAGGCAAGCACTCTAGCACTGAGCCAACTTCCCATCCCTGATTTCTATTTTTCCTTCAGACATGGGACTTGAGCACAGGGCATGGGTATTGTCCCAGAACTCTTTTGCTCAATGCTAGTACTCTACCATACCAGTTTAAACCACAGTGCCATTTCTTGTTTTTTTAGTGGTTAATTAGAAATAGCAGTCTCATGGGAACTTTTCTGCCCAAGTTGTTTTTAAACCACCATATTCATTTCTCAGCCTCCTGAAAAGGTAGGATTACAGGCATGAGCCACCTGAACCCAGCTGCTCATTTTTTTAAATGTTTAGTTCCCCCTCAAATACGTACAAAGTGAGATGCAAATTAACTTTAAATGAACCACCAATTGAGGATGTTGAGATTACAAGTGATTGCAATTTTTTTAACATTTTTTTAATATGTAGGGCTTGAACTCAGAGCCTGAGGACAGTCCCTGTTCTTTTGTGCTCAAGGCTATCACTCTACCAGTTTGAGCCAGTGCCCCTTCTAGTTTCTTGCTA
>NW_012310519.1:0-2399 GCF_000151885.1 Dipodomys ordii | reverse complement strand
TGTCTATAAATGTTATGTTCTCCAGGGCTGGGGCTTGAATTCAGTCCTAGGGAACAGGTCTGAATTGCTGTCTTCAAGGGAGAAGAGCTTTCTTTTCCTCTATCCCCTCAGTGCATCAGAGTTGCCCAGATCTCAAGATGCATCCCTGCCAGACAAACAACAAAATGGCACAAAATCCAAGACAGGGAGCTTCAGTAATATTAGTAATTAATTAATTTAGTTTTTGCCATGCACGGGGCTTTAACTCAGGTCGTGGCAATCCTGCCTCAGTTTCCATCACCCTAGGCTGGGATTGTGCAGCCTCTGGACCCACAGCCCATCCTGGGTCCTAGGCCTCGGTGACTAACAGGAAAACAAAATGAAAACCCCACCCCAAAAAAGCCACAAACTGCAGAAGGTCAGCAGTTTCTATTTTTCTTTCTTGCACGGTGACCATCTTGGGTCTGAATGACATGGCTGCAACCTGTAGGTCACCTGGCATTGCTGAAGGCTGGCGGGCTGTCAGTGAAGCCATAGGCCAACCTAGACGCTAGGCCCTGAGTTCGAATCCAGATCATGCCACTTAAAAGGGGCTAGAGAGCCTAAGAAACTATTGGCTGTCAATAGGAATACCAGAGAAATGTGATCAATGTCATGGTTGAATAAGTAGTCCCTCAAAATGAGTCTAGCATAACATTAGACCCAATAATCACAGGACACAGATTGATTTTAATTCATAGTTTATTATGCATTAAAAATTATTATTGATTAAATGGAATCCTCACTAAATACATGAGAATTGTTAGGAACGTAGTATATGTCATTGAATACTAGATAGACACCTCTAGCAGTACCTAAATATCTAAATTTATATTTATTTATGTACCACTATCGTCATAGAAAGTTACTGTGATTTTGGCCAAACAGGGGATTGATCCCAGGTTTTGGGATCGACTTGGCAGCTGGATGGGCTAGAGGCTGTGGTGCTGACACTCACCCATTCAAGAATTGGGCCTCTCAGGCTTTCAGATCAGGCCCCATCATTGCCAAAAATGTCTTCCTTGTGTAAGATTTCAAGTGTGACATCTGTTTTCCTTTTCTGTGCAAGTTCATAATATGTCTTCAAAGTTACATGCTATGGAATAGATTGGAATAAATGTAATAAATGTTATGGGTGCACTCACAGTCCGTAAAATAAATGCTAAACCAATAAATCAATAATAAAACATAATGAATCACTCCAACAAATACAATATAGAGTGAATATACAGATGTAAGTATAAATCGTATATTTAACATGTCTATAAATGTTATGAGGTGCTTGAATTCAGCCCTAGGGAAGAGTTTAGTTCATGCATGATTCTATAGGAAATGATAGGCAAGACGTATGTCACAACAAAAATTTTTAATTAAGAGTTCATGAAGTGTGACAATAAGAATAACATTGAGGAATTGGAGGAAATGGGAAAGATCCAAGAATCAGTACTCACATGGTGTAGAGCACATGGGCAGCAAAGATGGTGCTGATAGGGAGTTGAGTGGGCAAAGCCTCATGTGCTTTATGTTCAGTGCGTAACCAGACCGTGGGAACTTAGGTGCATGATAGGGTGAGACCTTGACAGTGATTGGCTCCTCTTCCTCCTTATTTGCTCTACTAAAAGACAGAATGCCCAAAGAAGTTACTACAATTTCAGACAGCCATTGGGCAATATTTTTGCAGTTCCAAAAAGCCCTGGATGAAGTTTACCTGAAGGGGTATTCTATTTTTGAGCCCATTTTCCTTTTGTTGTTTGCAGGTGTTACATTGATTTCTGCAGTTTTAACTCAAAAGGGGGAGCCATTAGAGTGGGTTCACACTCCCCTGGGGAGCACACCTTGGGTGTACTCTCAAGCAGACCAATTTGCACATGCTATGGTCAAGGGAAGGACCCAAGCCCAAAGGCATTATTGCCTTGACCCTCACTCCATTGTTTTTCCTTTTCCAATGGCAGACATTGAATGGCTCACTCGAGCCAATGCTCATCTTGCTCTCTTCTTAGAGGGGTTTCTAGGCCAAATTGACTGCCATTATGGGCCATTCAAATAGACTGTCATGTTATGGTGACTTCCCCTCAAAATGCCATCTCTATTTTCTGCTATGCCTATTTCTGGCGCCCTCCATGTTTTTACTGATGGAGGTAAAGCAGGCTCTGCGTATACAGCCTTTGAGGAGCCAGACAACAAAGATTCCCACCTTGTCAAGGTTCAGCACAATATAAAGAAGTGCTGGCTATAATTATGGCCCTTTCAGACATTCAAAAACCCTTTAGTTTGTATTCTGATACCCTATAAACAAAAAGGGGAGTTAATCCCCATATACATTTACAGATAGCTTTGTTTACCATTAACATTTTAAATTTTCAAAAGGGGCAACTGAATCC
>NW_012310518.1:0-2399 GCF_000151885.1 Dipodomys ordii | reverse complement strand
CGCTGTGTCCCGCTGTGTCCCCCGCTGTGTCTCTGCTGTGTCCCCGCTGTGTCCCGCTGTGTACTGCTGTGTCCCCCGCTGAGTCCCCCTGTGTCCCAATGTGTCCCAATGTGTCCTCGCTCTGTCCCCCACTGTGTCCCGTTGTGTCCTCCCTGTGCCCCCGCTGTGTCCTGCTGTGTCCCCCGCTGTGTCGCCCGCTATGTCCCGCTGTGTCCCCCCTGTGTCCCACTGTGTCCTTGCGGTGTCCCATGCTGTGTGCCGCTGTGTCCTTGCTGTGTCCCCCGCTGTGTCCCGCTGTGTCCTGCTGTGTCACGCTGTTTCCCCTCTGCGTCCCCGCTGTGTCCCTCTGTGTACCCCGCTGTGACCAGCTTTGTCCCCGCTGTGTCTCGCTGTGTCCCACGCTCTGTCCCCCACTGTGTCCCGCTCTGTCTCCCTCTGTGTCCCGCTGTGTCCCCCGCTGTGTCCCACTGTGTCCACACAGTATCACTGCTGTTTCCTGCTGTGTGCCGCTGTGTTCCGTGGTGTCCCTCTTTGTCTCCCGCTGTGTCCCCCGCTGAGACCCCGCTGTGTCAACGCTGTGTCCTGCTGTGTCCTCGCTGTGTCCCCCGCTGTCTCCAGCTCTGTCCCCCGCTGTGTCTCACGCTTTTTCCCCGCTGTGTCCCACTGTGTCCCGCTGTGTCCCGCTGTGCCCCCACTGTGTCCCGTTGTGTCCACAGCTGTGTACCACGCTGTGTAACACTGTGTGCCCGCTGTATCGACACTGTGTCCCGCTGTGTCCCCCGCTGTGTCCTCGCTGTGTTCCCCGCTGTGTCCCGCTGTGTCCCCCGCTGTGTCCCCCTGTGTCCCCCGCTGTGTCTCCCGTTGGGTCCCGCTGTGTCCCCCGCTATGTCCCACTGTGTACCGCTGTGTCCCCCGCTGTGTCCTGTTGTGTCCCCAGCTGTGTACCCCGTTGTGTCCTGCTGTATCGACGCTGTGTCCCACTTGGTCCCGTTGTTTCCTTCCTGTGTTGCCCGTGGGGTCTCGCTGTGTCCCCGCTGTATCGACGCTGTGTCCCCGCTGTGTCCTGCTGTGTCCCGCTCTGTCCTCGCTGTGTCCCCTGCTGTGTCCCGTTGTGTCCCCAGCTGTGTCCCCTGCTATGTCCTGCTGTGTCTACTGCTGTGTCCACGCTGTGTCCCGCTTTGTCTCGCTGTGTCCCGCTGTGTCCTCTCTGTGTCCCCCGCTATGTTCCGCTGTGTCCTCGCTGTGTCCCCTGCTGTGTCCCGCTGTGTCCCCATTGTGTCCCCCGCTGTGTCCCGCTGTGTCCCGCTGTGCCCCCGCTGTGTCCGCCGCTGTGTCCCGCTGTGTCCTCGCTGTGTCCCCCGCTGTCTGCCGCTTTGTCCCCGCTGTGTCCCTAGCTGTGTAGCGCTGTGTCCCGCTGTGTACCCCGCTGTGTCCCACTATGTTCCCGCAGTGTCCCCGCTGTGTCCCGCTGTGTCCCTCTGTGTCCTCGCTGTGTCCCCCGCAGTGTCCCGTTGTGTACCCAGCTGTACACCCCGCTGTGTCCCGCTGAGTACCGCTGTGTCCCCCGCTGGGTCCCGCTGAGTCCCCGCTGTAACGACGCTGGGTCCCGCTGGGTCCCGCTATGTCTTCCCTGTGTTCCCCGCTGTGTCCCGCTGTGTCCCCCGCTGTGTCCCGCTGTGTCCCCAGCTGTGTACCCCGCTGTGTCCCGCTGTGTTCCCGTTGTGTCCTCGCTGTGTTCCCCACTTTATCCCGCTGTGTACCCCTCTGCGTCCCTCACTGTGTCCCGCTGTGTACCCAGCTGTACACCCCGCTGTGACCCGCTGAGTCCCCGCTGTAACGATGCTGGGTCCCGCTGGGTCCCGCTATGTCTTCCCTGGGTTCCCCGCTGTGTCCCGCTGTGTCCCCCAGTGTGTCCCACTGTGTCCCCAGCTGTGTACCCCGCTGTGTCCCGCTGTGTTCCCGCTGTATCGACGCTGTGTCCCGCTTGATCCCGTTGTGTCCTCGCTGTGTTCCCCACTTTATCCCGCTGTGTACCCCTCTGCGTCCCTCGCTGTGTCCCGCTGTGTCCCGATGTGTACTGCTGTGTCCCCCGCTGCGTCCCTCTGTGTCCCTGCTGTGTCCCAATGTGTCCTCGCTGTGTCCCCCACTGTGTCCCGCTGTGCCCCCACTGTGTCCCGTTGTGTAAACAGATGTGTACTGTGATGTGTGACGCTGTGTCCCCGCTGTATCGACGCTGTGTCCCTCTGTGTCCCGCTGTGTCTACCGCTGTGTTCCCCGCTGCGTACCGCTGTGTTCTCCGCAGTGTCAGCGCTGTGTACCGCTGTGTCCTCGCTGTGTCCCCCGCTGACTCCCGAATCTGTACCCGCTGTGTCTCAAGCTTTGTCCCTGCTGCGTCCCAC
>NW_012310517.1:0-2399 GCF_000151885.1 Dipodomys ordii | reverse complement strand
AGCAGAAGAGCAGAATCTGGAGAAGAAGGAGAACCAGAAGGAGAAGCAGAAGCAGAAAGAGATGCAAAAGCAGAAGGAGAAGCAGAAAGAGAAACAGAAGAAACAGAAGAAGCAGAAACAGAAGCAGTAGCAGAAGAAGCTGAAGATGCAGAAGCAGATAGAGAAGCAGAAGGAATAGCAGAATAACGACAAGGAGAAACAGAAGGAGAAGAAGAATGAGAAGCAGTAGGAGAAGCAGGAAAAACAGAAGAAGCAGAAACAGACGGAGAAGCAGAAGAAGGAGAAGCAGAAGCAGAAGAAGAAGCAGAAGGAAAAGCACAAGCAGATGGAGATGCAGAAGGAGTAGCAGGAGAAGCAGAAGAAGCAGAAGCAGAAGGAGAAGAAGAAGGAGAAGAAGCAGAATCAGAAGAAGCAGAAGGAGAAGTAGAAAGAGAAGCCGACGAAGAGAAGCAGAACGAGAAGCAGGAGAAGCAGAAGAAGCAGAGCGGGAGAAGCAGCAGAAGAAGAAACAGAAGAAATAGAAGGAGCAGAAGCAGAAGGAGGAGCAGAAGCAGAAGGAGAAGCAGAAAGAGAAGGAGGGGAAGCAGAAGAAGAAGAAGCAGGAGAACCAGAAGCATAAGAATCCGTAGAAGCAGAAGCAGAACCTGAAGCAGAAGGAGAAGCAAGAGAAGCAGAGAAGCAGAATCTGGAGAAGCAGATGAGAAGCTGAGTAGAAGCAGAGCAGAAAGAGAATCAAAAGGAGAAGGAGAAGCGGAAGAACAGAAGAAGCAGAAGCAGTAGCAGTTGCAGCAGAAGCAGAATGAGAAGCAAAAGTAAAAGCAGAAGAACGAGAAGGAGAAGGAGAAACAGAAGGAGAAGGAGAAGCAGAAGAAGCAGAAGGAGAAGCAGAAGGAGAAACAGAAGCAGAAGAAGCAGCAGAAGGAGAAGCAGAAGCAGAAGAAGATGCAGAAGGAGAAGCAGGAGAAGCAGAAGAAGCAGAAGCAGAAGTAGAAGGAGAAGTAGGAGAAGGAGAAGGAAGAGCCGCAGAAGCAATAGGAGAAGCAGAAGAAGAAGCAGAAGCAGAATGAGAAGCAGAAAGAGAAGCAGTAGAAGAAGAAGAAGCAGGAAAAGCAGAAGCAGCAGAAAGAGAAGAAGAAGAAGAAGAAGAAGAAGAAGAAGAAGAAGAAGAAGAAGAAGAAGAAGAAGAAGAAGAAGAAGAAGAAGAAGAAGAAGAAGAAGAAGAAGAAGAAGAAGAAGAAGAAGAAGGAGAAGGAGAAGAAGGAGAAGGAGAAGGAGAAGCAGTAGAAGCAGAAGAAGCAGAAGCAGGAGAAGCAGAAGCAGGAGAAGCAGAAGCAGAAGAAAAAGAATAAGCATAAGAAGCAGAATCAGAGGGAGAAGCAGAAGAAGGAGAAGCAGAAGCAGAAGCAGAAGAAGATGCAGAAGGAGAAGCAGGAGAAGCAGAAGAAGGAGAAGGAGAAGGCGAAAGAGAAGGATTAGGAGTAGGAGAAGCAAAAGGATAAGCAGAAGGAGAAAGAGACGCAGAAGGAGAAGCAGCACGAGAATTAGGAGAAGCAGGAGAAGCAGAAGCAGGAGAAGCAGAAGAAACAGAAGACGCAGAAGCAGAATGAGAAGCAGAAGGAGAAATTGAAGCAGAAGCAGAAGGAGAAGCAGAAGCAGAAGAAGGAGAAGGAAAAGCAGAAAGAGAAGCAGAAAGAGAAGCACAACGAGAAGCAGGAGAAGCAGAAGCAGGAGAAGCAGAAGCAGAAGAAACATAGGAAGGAGAAGAAGCAGAAGCAGAAGGAGAAGCAGAAACAGAAGGAAAAGCAGAAAGAGAAGCAGGAGAAGCAGAAGAAGCAGCAGCAGGAGAAGCAGAAGCAGAAGAAGCCGAAAAAGCAGAAGCAGAACCTGAAGCAGAAAGAGAAGCAGGAGAAGCAGAAGAAGCAGAATCTGGAGAAGCAGAAGGAGAAGCAGAAGCAGAAAGAGAAGCAAAAGCAGAAGGAGAAGCAGAAGAAACAGAAGAATCAGAGGCAGTAGCAGAAGAAGCAGAAGATGCAGAAGCAGAAGGAGAAAAAAAAGGAATTGCAGAAGAACGAGAAGGAGAAGGAGTAGGAGAAACAGAAGGAGAAGCAGAAAGAGAAGCTGAAGAAGGAGCAGGAGAAGGAAAAGCAGCAGGAGAAGCAGAAAGAGCAGCAGAAGGAGAAGCAGGAGATGCAGAAACTTGAGAAGCAGAAGCAGAAGAAACACAAGAAGGACAAGAAGCAGAAGCAGAAGGAGAAACAGAAGGAGAATCAGGAAGAGAAGGAGGGAAAGCAGAAGAAGCAAAAACAGGAGAAGCAGAAGCATAAGAATGTAAAGAAGCAGAAGGAGAACCTGAAGCAGAAGGAGAAGCAGGAGAAGCAGAAGAAGCAGAATCTGGAGAA
>NW_012310516.1:0-2399 GCF_000151885.1 Dipodomys ordii | reverse complement strand
CAGGAGAAGTAGAAGGAGAAGATATAGAAGAAGGAGAAGAAGCAGAAGCAGAAGGAGAAGCAGAAACAGAAGGAGATGCAGAAATAGAAGCAGAAGAAGCCGAAGAAGCAGAAGAAGAACCTGAAGCCGAAGGAGAAGCAGAAGAATCAGAATCTGGAGAAGAAGAAGGAGAACCAGAAGGAGAAGCAGAAGCAGAGAGAGAAGCAAAAGCAGAAGGAGAAGCAGAAGAAACAGAAGAAGCAGAAGCAGTAGCAGAAGAAGCTGAATATGCAGAAGCAGAAGGAGAAGCAGAAGGAAAAGCAGAACAAGAAGGAGAAGGAGAAACAGAAGGAGAAGCAGAAGGAGAAGCAGAAGGAGAAGCAGGAAAAGGAGAAGAAGCAGTAGCAGACGGAGAAGGAGAAGCAGAAGTAGAAGAAGAAGCATAAGGACAAGCACAAGCAGAAGGAGATGCAGAAGGAGAAGCAGGAGAAGCAGAAGAAGCAGAAACAGAAGGAGTAGAAGAAGAAGCAGAAGAAGGAGAAGCAGAAGCAGAAAGAGAAGCAGACGAAGAGAAGCAGAACGAGAAGCAGGAGAAGCAGAAGAAGAAGAAACAGAAGAAGGAGAAGTAGCAGAAGCAGAAGGAGAATCAGAAAGAGAAGCAGAAACAGAAGGAGAAGCAGAAAGAGAAGGAGGGGAAGCAGAAGAAGCAGAAGCATAAGAATCCGAAGAAGCAGAAGCAGAACCTGAAGCAGGATTAGTAGAAGAAGCAGAATCTTGAGAAGCAGAATGATAAGCAGAAGGAGAACCAGAAGCAAAAAGAGAATCAAAAGCAGAAGTAGAAGCAGAAGAAACAAAAGAAGCAGAAGCAGTAGTCGTTGTAGCAGAAGCAGAAGGAGAAGCAGTAGGAAAAGCAGAAGAACGAGAAGGAGAAGGAGAAGCAGAAGGAGAATTAGAAGGAGAAGCAAAAGAAGGAGAAGGAGAAGCAGAAGCAGAAGAAGCAGCAGAAGGAGAAGCAGAAGCAGAAGAAAATGCAGAAGGAGAAGCAGGAGAAGCAGAAGAAGCAGAAGCAGAAGGAGAAGCAGAAGTAGGAGAAGGAGAAGGAGAAGGAAGGGCAGCAGAAGCAATAGGAGAAGCAGAAGGAGAAGCAGAAGAATGAGAAGAAGGAAGAGAAGTAGGAGAAGCACAAATGCAGAAGCAGGAGAAGCAGAAACAGAAGATACAGAAGAAGAAGAAGAAGAAGAAGAAGAAGAAGAAGAAGAAGAAGAAGAAGAAGAAGAAGAAGAAGAAGAAGAAGAAGAAGAAGAAGAAGAAGAAGAAGAAGAAGAAGAAGAAGAAGAAGAGAAGCAGAAGGAGAAGAAGAAGAAGGAGAAGGAGAAGGAGAAGGAGAAGGAGAAGAAGAAGAAGAAGAAGCAAAAGGAGAAGAAGGAGCAAAAGGAGAAGGAGAAGCAGGAGAAGCAGAAGCAGAAGAGGAAGAAGCAGAAGCAGAAGGAGAAGCAGAAAGAGAAGCAGGAGAAGCAGAAGAAGCAGAAGCAGGAGTAGCAGAAGCAGAAGAAAAAGAAGAAGCATGAGAAGCAGAAGCAGAGGGAGAAGGAGAAGATGTAGAAGCAGAAGGAGAAGCAGAAGGAAAAGCAGAAGAACGAGAAGGAGAAGGAGAAACAGAAGGAGAAGCAGAAGGAGAGGCAGAGGGAGAAGCCGAAGGAGAAGCAGGAAAAGCAGAAGAAGCAGAAGCAAAAGGTGAACCAAAAGAAGCAGGAGAAGCAGAAGCAGAAGAAGAAGCATAAGTACAAGCACAAGCAGAAGGAGATGCAGAAGGAGAAGCAGGGGAAGCAGAAGAAGCAGAAACTGAAGGAGAAGCAGAAATAGGAGAAGGAGAAGGAGGAGAAGCAGAAGCAGAAGGAGAAGCAGAAGCAGAATGAGTAGCAGAAAGAGAAGCAGGAGAAGCACAAGAAGCAGAAGCAGGAGAACTCGAAAGAGAAGAAGAAGAAGAAGCAGAAACAGAAGCAGGAGAAGCAGGAGAAGCTAAGAAGCAGAAGCAACTGAAGCAGAAGCAAAAGAAACAGAAGGAGCATAAGTAGCAGAAGCAAAACCAGAAGTAGAAGCATAAGAACGGGAAGGATTAAGAGAAATATAAGGAGAAGCAGAAGGAGAAGCAGAAGCAGAAGGAGAAGCAGAAGTAGGAGAAGGAGAAGGAAGAGCAGCAGAAGCAATATGAGAAGCAGAATGGAGAAGCAGATGCAGAATGAGAAGCAGAAAGAGAAGCAGAAGAAGCAGGAAAAGCAGAAGCAGAGAAGATTAGAAGATGAGAGATGAGAGAGAGAGATGAGATGAGAGAGAGAGAGAGATGAGAGATGAGAGAGAGATGAGAAGCATATGAGAGCATAAGAGAAGGATAAGGAAGCTTAAGGAGAAGCAGTAGAAGC
>NW_012310515.1:0-2399 GCF_000151885.1 Dipodomys ordii | reverse complement strand
GCAGTGCCCCGCAGTGTCCCGCTGTGTCCTGCTGTGTCCCGCTGGGTCCCCCGCTGTGTCCCGCTGTGTCCCCCGCTGTGCCCCGCAGTGTCCCGCTGTGTCCCGCTGTGTCCCGCTGGGTCCTCCGCTGTGTCCCGCTGTGTCCCCCGCTGTGCCCCCACAGTGTCCCGCTGTGTCCCGCTCTTTCCCGCATTGTGTCCCCCGCTGAGTCCTCTATGTGTCGACGCTGTGTCCTGCTGTGTCCTCGCTGTGTCCCCTGCTGTCCCCCGCTTTGTCCCACACTGTGTTCGCTGTGCCCCGCTGTGTCCTCGCTGTGTCCCCCGCTGTGTTCTGCTGTGTTCCCGCTGTGTCCCAGGCTTTATCCCGCTTTGTCCCGCTTTGTGCCCCGCTGTGTCCCACTATGTTCCCGCAGTGTCTCTGCTGTGTCCCCGCTGTGTCCTTGCTGTGTTCCCCGCTGTGTCCCGCTGTGTCCCCCGCTGTGTCTCGCTGTGTCTACTGCTGTGTCCCCACTGTGTCCCGCTGTGTCTCGCTGTGTCCCGCTGTGTCCTCGCTGTTTCCCACGCTGTGTTCTGCTGTGTCCTCGCTGTGTCCCCCGCTGTGTCCCGCTGTGTCCTCGCTGTGTCCCCCTCTGTGTCCCGCTGTGTTCCCCGCCGTGTCCGGCTGTGTCCCGCTGTGTCCTGCTGTGTCCCGCTGTGTCCCGCTTTGTCCCCCACTGTGTCCCGCTGTGTCCCCGCAGTGACCCCGCTGTGTCCCGCTGTGTCCCACTGTGTCCCGTGGTGTCCCGCTTTTCCCCCGCTGTGTCCCCGGCTGAGTCTCGCTCTGTCCCCACTGTGTCCTCTCTGTGTCCCCCGCTGTGTCCTGCTCTGTTCCCCACTGTGTCTCCCGTTTTGTCCCCGCTGTGCCCCGCTGTGTCCCGCTGTGTCCCGCTGTGTCCCCCACTGTGTCCCATTGTGTCATCAGCTGTGTACCCCGCTGTGTCCCGCTGTGCTCCCGCTGTATCGACACTTTGTCCCGCTGGGTCCTGCTGTGTCCTCTCTGTGTTCCCCACTGTGTCCCGCTGTGTCCCCCGCTGTGTCCCGCAGTATCCCCCGCTGAGTCCCCCTGTGTCACCGCTGTGTCCCTCTGTGTCCCCGCTCTATCGACGCTGTGTCCCGCTGGGTCCCGCTGGGTCCTCTCTTTGTTCTCCGCTGTGTCCCGCTGTGTCCCCCGTTGTGTCTCTCGCTGTGTCCCTCTGTGTCCCCGGCTGTGTCCGGCTGTGTCTTGCTGTGTCCCCCGCTGTGTCCTTGCTGTGTCCCCGCTGTGTCCCGATGTGTCCCGCAGTGTCCCCAGCTGAGTCCCGCTGTGTCACCGCTGTGTCCCGCTGTGTCCTCGCTGTGTCCCCCACTGTGTCACGCTTTGTCCCTGCTGTGTCCCCCGCTGTGTCCCGCTTTGTCCCCGCTGTGTCCTGCTGTGTCCCCCGCTGGGTCCCGCTGGGTCCCGCTGTGTCCGCCGCTGTGTCCCGCTGTGTCCTTGCAGGTTCACCGCTGTTTCACGCTGTGTCCTGCTGTGTCTCGCTGTGTCCCGCTGTGTCCTCACTTTGTCCCATGCTGTGTTCCGCTGTGTCCTCCCAGTGTCCCCCGCTGTGTCCCAATGTGTCCCCCGCTGTGCCCCGCAGTGTCCCGCTGTGTCCCGCTGGGTCCCCCGCTATGTCCCACTGTGTCCCCCTCTGTGCCCCGCAGTGTCCCGCTGTGTCCCGCTCTGTCCCCCACTGTGTCCCCCGCTGAGTCCTCTATGTGTCACCGCTGTGTCCCGCTGTGTCCTCGCTGTGTCCCCTGCTGTCTCCCGCTTTGTCCCACGCTGTGTCCCACTGTGTCCCGCTGTGTCCTCGCTGTGTCCCCTGCTGTGTCCTGCTGTGTTCCCGCTGTGTCCCAAGCTGTGTCCTGCTGTGTCCCGCTGTGTGCCCCGCTGTGTCCCACTATGTTCCCGCAGTGTCCCCGCTGTGTCCCCGCTGTGTCCTCGCTGTGTTCCCCGCTGTGTCCCGCTGTGTCCCTCGCTGTGTCTCGCTGTGTCTATTGCTGTGTCCCCACTGTGTCCCGCTGTGTCTCGCTGTGTCCCGCTGTGTCCTCGCTGTTTCCCACGCTGTGTTCTGCTGTGTCCTCGCTGTGTCCCCCGCTGTGTCCCGTTGTGTCCCCAGCTGTGTATCCCAATGTGTCCCGCTGTGTCCCCACTGTATCGACGCTGTGTCCCACTGGGTCCCGCTGTGTCCTCCCTGTGTTCCCCACTGTGTCCCGCTATGTGCACCTCTGTGTCCCTCGCTGTGACCCGATGTGTCCCGCTGTGTATTGCTGTGTCCCCCGCTGTGTCCCGCTGTGTCCCCGCTGTGTCCCAATGTGTCCACGCTGTGTCCCGCGCTGGGTTGA
>NW_012310514.1:0-2399 GCF_000151885.1 Dipodomys ordii | reverse complement strand
GCTTCTTCTGCTTCTCCTGCTTGTCCTTCTCCTTCTGCTTCTCCTTCTCCTTCTTCTCCATCTCTTTCTGCTTCTGCTTCTTCTGATTCTCCAACTTCTCCTTCGTCTTCTCCTTCTATTTCTGCTTCTCTTTCTGCTTCTGCATCTCCTTCTGCTTCACCTTCTGGTGCTCTTTCTCCTTCTTCTGTTTCTCCATCTGCTTCTGCATCTTATGCTTCTTAATTTCTTCTATTTCTGCTTCTCCTGCTTCTGCTTCTTATGCTTCTACTGCTTCTTCTTCTGCTTCTGCTTCTTCTGCTTCTACTTCTCTTTGTGCTTCTGCTTCTCCTTCTTGTTTTTCTGCTTCTTCTGCTGCTTCTCCTTCTGCTGCTTCTTCTCCTTCTCCTTCTCCTTCTCTTTTTGCTTCGCCTTCTGCTTCTGCTTC
Source organism: Dipodomys ordii (assembly GCF_000151885.1). Classification (NCBI taxonomy): domain Eukaryota; kingdom Metazoa; phylum Chordata; class Mammalia; order Rodentia; family Heteromyidae; genus Dipodomys; species Dipodomys ordii. The sequence continues at coordinate 1,975 of NW_012310514.1, read as the reverse complement.
TGCTTATTCTGTTTCTCCTGCCTGAATTTCTAATTCTACTTTTTCTGTTGCTTCTCCTTCTGCTTCTGCTTCTACTTCTGATTCTGATTCTGCTTCTTCTGCTTCTTCACTTTCGGCTTCTCCTGCTTCTGCTTCTTGTGCTTCTTCTGCTTCTCTTTCTGCTTCTCATTCCGCTTCTGCTTCTCCTTCTACTTCTGCTTATCCTCCTTCTCCTTCTCCTACTTCTGCTTCTCGTTCATCTTCTGCTTCTTCTGCTTCTCCTTCTGCATCTCCTTCTGCTTGTCCTTGGCCTTATGCTTCTTCTTCTGCCTCTGCTTCTCCTTCTCCTTCTTTTGCTTCTCCTTTTGCTTCTGCTTCTTCTGCTTTTCCTGCTTCTCCTTCTGCTTCTGCTTCTTCTGCTTTTCCTTCTGCATATTTTTCTGCTTCTGCTTCTCCTTCTCCTTCTTCTGCTTCTCCTTCTTATTCTTTTTCTGCTTCTTCTTCTTCTGCTTTACCTGCTTCATTTTCTGCTTCTCCTTCTGCTTCTCCTTCTGTTTCTCCTTCTCCTTCTTGTTCTTCTGCTTTTCCTTCTGCTTCTCGTTCTGCTTCTGCTACAACTGCTACTGCTTCTACTTCTTCTGTTTCTTCTGCTTCTCTTTCTGCTTTTGATTCTCTTTCTGCTTCTGCTTCTCCTTCTGATTCTCATTCTGCTTCTCATTCTGCTTCTCCAGATTCTGATTCTTCTGCTTCTCCTGCTTCTCCTTCTGCTTCAGGTTCTGCTTCTGCTTCTTCGGATTCCTATGCTTCTGCTTCTCCTGCTTCTGCTTCTTCTGCTTCCCCTCCTTCTCTTTCTGCTTCTCCTTCTGCTTCTGCTTCTTGTCCTTCTCCTGTTTCTTCTGCTTGTTCTTCTCCTGTTTCTGCATTTCCTGCTTCTCCTTCTGCTGCTCTTTCTGTTTCTCCTGTTGCTTTTCCTTCTACTGCTCCTTCTTCTGCTTCTCTTTCTGCTTCTACTCCTGTTTCTCCTTCTTCTTCTCCTTCTAGTTCTTCTGCTTTTCCTTCTGCTTGTCTTTCTGCTTCTGAATCTTCTGCTTCTTCTGGTACTGCCTCTGCTTCTTCTGTTTCTTCTGCTTCTCTTTCTGCTTTTGCTTCTCTTTCTGCTTCTGCTTCTCCTTCTGCTTCTCCAGATTCTGCTTCTTCTGCTTCTCCTGCTTCTCCTTCTGCTTCTGCTTCTTCTGCTTCTCCTGCTTCTCCTTCTGCTTCTGCTTCTGCATCTGTTTCTCCTTCTCCTTCTTCTGCTTCTCCTTCTGCTTCTTCTTCTTCTGCTTTACTGCTTCTCTTTCTGCTTCTCCTTCAACTTCTCCTTCTGTTTCTCCTTCTCCTTCCTGTTTTTCTGCTTTTCCTTCTGCTTCTGTTACACCTGCTACTGCTTCTACTTCTTCTGTTTCTTCTGCTTCTCCTTCTGCTTTTGATTCTCTTTCTGCTTCTGCTTCTCCTTCTGCTTCTCCAGATTCTGCTTCTTCTGCTTCTCCTGCTTCTCCTTCTGTTTCAGGTTCTGCTTCTGCGTCTTCGCATTCTTATGCTTCTGCTTCTCCTGCTTCTGCTTCTTCTGCTTTCCCTCCTTCTCTTTCTGCTTCTCCTTCTGTTTCTGATTCTCCTTCTGCTTCTGCTTCTTGTCGTTCTCCTGTTTCTTCTGCTTCTGCTTCTCCTGTTTCTGCATCTCCTGCTTCTCCTTCTGCTTCTCTTTCTGCTTCTCCTGCTGCTTTTCCTTCTCCTGCTCCTTCTTCTGCTTCTCTTTCTGCTTCTCATTCTGTTTCTTCTTCTCCTTCTCCTTCTCGTTCTTCTGCTTTTCCTTCTGCTTCTCCTTCTGCTTCTACATCTTCTGCTACTGCCTCTGCTTTTTCTGTTTCTTCTGCTTCTCCTTATGCTTCTCCTTCTGCTTTTGCTTCTCTTTCTGCTTCTGCTTCTCCTTCTGCTTCTCCAGATTCTGCTTCTCCTG
>NW_012310513.1:0-2399 GCF_000151885.1 Dipodomys ordii | reverse complement strand
GTAGGGGACTCAGCTGGGACTAAGCGGGGGAAACAGCGGGACACAGCGGGACACAGCGGGGGACACAGCGGGGGACAGCAGAGACAGAGAGGGGACAAAGCGAGACACAGCGGTGACACAGCTGGACACAACAGAGTACACAGCGGGACACAGCGGGCACACAGAGGGGACACAGCGGGACAGAGCGGGACACAGCAGGGACCGAGCGGGACATAGCGGGACACAGCGGAACACAGCGGGGGACACAGCGGGACACAGCGGGGGACCCAGCGAGGACACAGCGGGACACAGCGGGGTACACAGCTGGGGACACAGCGGGACACAGCGGGGAACACAGCGAGGACACAGCGGGACCCAGCAGGACACAGAGTCGATACACCGGGGACACAGTGTTACACAGTGTGGTACCCAGCTGTGGACACAACGGGACAGAGTGGGGGCACAGCGAGACACTGCGGGACACAGCAGGGGACACAGCGGGACACAGCGCGACACAGCGGGGAACAGAGAGGGAGACAGCGGGGGACACAGCGAGGACACAGCGGGACACAGCAGTGACACAGCGGGGACTCAGTGGGGGACGCAACGGGGGACAAAGAGGGATACCACGGAACACAGCGGGACACAGCGGGAAACAGCAGTGACCCTGCGGGGACACGGTGGGACACAGCGGGGGACACAGCGCGACACAGCGGGGGACAGAGCGAGGACACATTGGGACAAATTGGGACACAGCGGGACTCAGCGGGGGACACAGCTGTACACAGTGGGACAAAGCGGGATACAGCGGGGACACAGCAGAGACACAGCCCGGGACATAGCGGGACACAGCGGGGGACACAGGGATGACACAGCGGGACCCAGCGGGACCTAGCATCGATATAGCCGGGACACAGTGGGACACAGTGGGGTACACACCTGGGGACACAGGGAGGACACAGCAGGATACAGCGAGACACAGCTGGGGACACAGCGGGACACAGCGGAACACAGCGGGAGACAAAGCCGGAGACAGCGGGGGACACAGCGAGGACACAGGGGGACACAGCGGCGACACAGAGGGGACTCAGCGGGGGACACAGCGTGGGACAAAGTGGGACAACACGGGACACAGTGTTACACAGCGGGACACAGCGGGGACACTGCGGGACACAGCAGGACAAAGCGAGGGACAAAGTGGGACACAGCGGGCCACAGCGGGGGACACAGCGGGTGACAGCGGAGAGAGAGAGTGGCCACAGCGAGACACAGCGGTGACACAGCTGGACACAGCGGGGTACACAGCGGGACACAGCGGGCACACAGCGGGGACACAGCGTCGATACAGCGGGGACACAGCGAGACACAGCGGGGAACACAGGAAGGAAACAGCGGGACCCAGTGGGACACAGAGTCGATACAGCAGGACACAACGAGGTACACAGCTAGGAACACAACGGGACACAGCGGGGGACACAGCGAGGACACAGCGGGAAATAGCGGGACACAGCGGGGGACACAGCGGGACCCAGCGGGAGACCCAGCGAGGACACAGCAGGACACAGCGGGACACAACGTCGATACAGCGGGCACACAGAGTTACACAGCGTGGTACACAGCTGTGGACAAAACGGGACACAGTGGGGGCACAGCGGGACACAGCGGGACACAGTGGGACACAGCGGGTACAAAGCGTGAGACACAGCGGGGGACAGAGCTGGAGACAGCGGGGGACACAGCCAGGATACAGCGGGACACAGCGTCGATACAGCGGGCACACAGCGTTACACAGCGTGGTACACACTGTGGACACAACGGGACACAGTGGGGGCACAGCCGGACACAGCGGGACACAGTGGGACACAGCGGGGACAAAGCGTGAGACACAGCGGGGGACAGAGAGGGAGACAGCAGGGGACACAGCAAGGAAACAGCGGGACACAGCGGTGACACAGCGGGGACTCAGCGGGGGACACAGTGGGACACAGCGGGGGACACAGCGGGACACAGCGCGGGACACTGCGGGACACAGTGTGGGACAGAGCGTGGGACTCAGCGAGACACAGCGGGGACAAAGCTGGACACAGCGGGGTAGACAGAGGGACACAGCAGGGACACAGCGGGGAAACAGCGTGACACAAAAGGACACAGCTGGACACAGCGGGGTACACACTGGGACACAGCGGACACACAGCGGGGACACAGAGGGACACAGCGAGACACAGCGGGGACAGAGCGGGACACAATCAGACACAGCGGGACACAGCGGGGGACCCAGCGGGACCCAGCGGGGGACCCAGCGAGGACACAGCGGGACACAGCGGGGGACACAGCGAGGACACAGTGGTGGACACAACGGTGGACACAGCGGGACACAGCGGGGAACACAGCGAGGATACAGCGGGAAACACTGCGAGTGA
>NW_012310512.1:0-2399 GCF_000151885.1 Dipodomys ordii | reverse complement strand
TGTCTCCCCCTTTTCCCGCTGTGTCCCGCTCTGTCCCGTGGTGTCCCGCTTTGTCCCCCGCTATGTCCCCTGCTGAGTCCCCGCTGTGTCCCCGCTGTGTCCCGCTGTGTACTGCTGTGTCCCCCGCTGAGTACCGCTGTGTCCCCGCTGTGTCCCCGCTGTGTCCCAATGTGTCCCCGGCTGTGTCCCGCTGTGTCTATTGCTGTGTTCCTGCTCTGTCCCGCTGTGTCCAGCTGTGTCCCCCTGTGTCCTCACTGTGTCCCACGCTGTGTTCCGCTGAGTCCTTGCTGTGTCCTCCGATGTGCCCCGTTGTGTCCCCAACTGTGTACCCCGCTGTGGCCCACTCTGTCCCCGCTGTATCGACCCTGTGTCCCGCTGGGTTCTGCTGTGTCCGCGCTGTGTCCACCGCTGTGTCCCGCTGTGTCCACCGCTGTGTCCCGCTGTGTCCCCCGCTCTGTCTCACTGTGTCCACCGCTGTGTCCCGCTGTGTCCCCCGCTGTGTCCCGCTGTGTCCTCGCTGTGTCCCCCGCTGTCTCCCGCTCTGTCCCCCGCTGTGTCTCACGCTTTGTCCCCACTGTGTCCCACTGTGTTCTCCTGTGTCCCGCTGTGCCCCCACTGTGTCCCGTTGTGTCCACAGCTGTGTAACGCTGTGTGCCGCTGTGTCCCGGCTGTATCGACGCTGGGTCCCACTGTGTCCTCGCTGTGTCCTCGCTGTGTTCCCCGCTGTCCCCCGCTTTGTCCCCGCTGTGTCCCCCGCTGTGTCGTCGCTGTGTCCCATGCTGTGTCCCGCTGTGTCCTCGCTGTGTCCCCCGCTGTGTCCAGCTGTGTCCCCGCAGGTTCACCGCTGTTTCCCGCTGTGTCCCGTGGTGTCCCGCTTTGTCCCCCGCTGTGACCCTGCTGAGTCCCCGCTGTGTAGCCGCTGTGTCGCGCTCTGTCCTCCCTGTGTCCACCGCTGTGTCCGGCTGTGTCCCCTGCTGTTGTCCGCTGTGTCTACTGCTGTGTTCCTGCTGTGTCCAGCTGTGTCCCGCTGTGTCCCCCTGTGTCTTCACTGTGTCCCACGCTGTGTTCCGCTGAGTCCTTGCTGTGTCCCCGGATGTGCCCCGTTGTGTCCCCAGCTGTGTACCCCGCTGTGGCCCACTCTGTCCCCGCTGTATCGACGCTGTGTCCCGCTGGGTCCCGCTATGTCTTCGCTGTGTCCACCGCTGTGTCCCGCTGTGTCCACCGCTGTGTCCCGCTGTGTCCCCGCTCTATCCCGCTGTGTCCACCGCTGTGTCCCGCTCTTTCCCCTGCTGTGTCCCGCTGTGTCCCCCGCTCTGTCCCCTTGTGTCCACCGCTGTGTCCCGCTGTTTCCCCCCTGTGTCCCGCTGTGTCCTCGCTGTGTCCCCCGCTGTCTCACTCTCTGTCCCCCACTGTGTCTCACGCTTTGCCCCGCTGTGTCCCACTGTGTCCCGCTGTGTCCCGCTCTGTCCCTGCTGTGTCCCGCTGTGCCCTGCTGTGTCGTCGCTGTGTCCCCCGCTGTCTCGAGCTCTGTCCCTCGCTGTGTCTCACTATTTGTCCTTGCTTTGTCCCACTGTGTCCCGCTGTGTCCCGCTGTGCCCACACTGTGTCCCCTTGTGTCCACAGATGTGTACCACACTGTGTAACGCTGTATCCCCGCTGTATCGACGCTGTGTCCTGCTGGGTCCCGCTGTGTCCTCGCTGTGTTCCCTGCTGTGTTCCGCTGTGTCCCCTGGTGTGTCCCCCGCTGTGTCCTCGCTGTGTCCCCCGCTGTATCCCACTGTGTCCTCGCTCTGTCCCCTGCTGTGTCCCCCACTGTGTCCCGCTGTGTCCCGCTGTGTCCCCTGCTGTTTACCCTGCTTTGTCCCGCTGCGTCCTCGCTGTGTCCTGCTCTGTCTCCTCCTTGTCCCCGCTGTGTTCCGCTGTGTCCCGTGGTGTCCCGCTTTGTCCCCCGCTGTGTCCCCCGCTGAGTCCCCGCTGTGTCCCGCTCTGTCCTCCCTGTGTCCCCGGCTGTGTCCCGCTGTGTCCCCTGCTGTGTCCTGCTGTGTCTACTGCTTTGTTCCTGCTGTGTCCCGCTGTGGCCCACTCTGTCCCCGCTGTATCGACGCTGTGTCCCGCTTGGTCCCGCTGTGTCCTCGCTGTGTCCACCGCTGTGTCCCACTGTGTCCACCGCTGTGTCCCGCTCTGTCCCCCGCTCTGTCCCCCTTTGTCTACCGCTGTGTCCCGCTGTTTCCCCCGCTGTGTCCCGCTGTGTCCTCGCTCTGTCCCCCTCAGTCTCCCGCTCTGTCCCACGCTGTGTCTCACGCTTTGTCCCCGATGTGTCCCACTGTGTTCCGCTGTGTCCCGACTGTGACCCCACTGTGTCCCGTTGTGTCCACAGCTGTGTACCACGCTGTGTAACG
>NW_012310511.1:0-2399 GCF_000151885.1 Dipodomys ordii | reverse complement strand
CTGCTTGTTTTTCTGCTTCTTCTGCTGCTTCTCCTACTGCTGGTTCTTCTACTTCTTCTTCTCCTTCTCTTTTAGCTTCTCCTTCTGCTTCTGCTCTGCTTCTTCTGTTTCTCCTGCCTGAATTTGTGGTTCTACTTCTTCTGCTGCTTCTCCTTCTGCTTCTGCTTCTGCTTCTACTTCTGCTTCTGTTTCTGCTTCTTCTGCTTCTTCTCTTTCGGCTTCTCCTGCTTCTTTTTCTTGTGCTTCTCCTGCTTCTCTTTCTGCTTCTCATTCCGCTTCTCCTTCTACTTCTGCTTCTCCTCCTTCTCCTTCTCCTACTTCTGCTTCTCCTTCAGCTTCTGTTCTTCTGTTTCTCCTGCTTCTCCTTCTGCATCTCCTTCTGCTTGTGCTTGTCCTTATGCTTCTTCTTCTGCTTCTGCTTCTCCTTCTCCTTCTCCTTCTCCTTCTTTTGTTTCTCCTTTTGCTTCTGCTTCTTCTGCTTTTCCTTCTTCTCCTTCTGCTTCTGCTTCTTCTGCTTCTCATTCTTCATCTTCTTCTGCTTCTCTTTCTCCTTCTTCTGCTTCTCCTTCTGATTCTCCTTCTGCTTCTTCTTATTCTGCTTTACCTGCTTCACTTTCTGCTTCTGCTTCTGCTTCTCCTTCTCTTTCTCCTTCTCCTTCTTGTTCTTCTGCTTCTCGTTCTGCTTCCGCTACAACTGCTACTGCTTCTATTTCTTCTGTTTCTTCTTCTTCTCCTTCTGCTTTTGATTCTCTTTCTGCTTCTGCTTCTCCTTCTGCTTCTCATTCTGCTTCTCCAGATTCTGCTTCTTCTGCTTCTCCAGCTTCTCCTTCTGCTTCAGGTTCTGCTTCTGCTTCTTCGGATTCTTATGCTTCTGCTTCTCCTGCTTCTGCTTCCCCTCCTTCTCTTTCTGCTTCTCCTTCTGTTTCTGCTTCTCCTTCTGCTTCTGCTTCTTGTCCTTCTCCTGTTTCTTCTGCTTCTGCTTCTCCTGTCTCTGCATCTCCTGCTTCTCCTTATGCTGCTCTTTCTGCTTCTCCTGCTGCTTTATCTTCTCCTGCTCCTTCTTCTGCTTCTCTTTCTGCTTCTCCTTCTGTTTCTCCTTCTCCTTCTCGTTCTTCTGCTTTTCCTTCTGCTTCTCCTTGTGCTTCTGCATCTTCTGCTTCTTCTGCTACTGCCTCTGCTTCTTCTGTTTCTTCTGCTTCTCCTTCTGCTTTTGCTTCTCTTTCTGCTTCTGCTTCTCCTTCTGCTTCTCCAGATTCTGCTTCTTCTGCTTCTCCTGCTTCTCCTTCTGCTTCAGGTTCTGCTCCTGCTTCTTCGGCTTCTTCTGCTTCTGCTTCTCCTGTGCTGCTTCTACTGCTTCTCCTGCTTCTCTTTTTGCTTTTCCTTCTGTTTCTGCTTCTCCTTCTGCTTCTGCTTCTTCTCCTTCTTCTGTTTCTTCTGCTTCTGCTTCTCCTGCTTCTGCTTCTCCTGCTTCTCGTTCTGCTTCTCTTTCTGCTTCTCTTTCTGATTCTCCTTCTTCTGCTTCTCCTTCTGCTTCTGCTTCTCCTTCTGGTTCTGTTCAATTACTCCTTCTGCTTCTTATTCTGCTTCTGCGTCTTCTGTTTCTTCTGCTTCTCCTGCTTCTGCTTCTCCTACTTCTCGTTCTGCTTTTCCTTCTGCGTCTCTTTCTGCTTCTGCTTATCCTTTTGCTTCTCCTACTCCTAATCCTTCTCTCTCGCCTTCTCCGACTTCTTTTTCTTCTGCTTCTCTTGCTGCTTCTGCTTCTGCTTATTCTACTCTTACTGTTTCTTCTGCTTCTGCTTCAGATTGTGCTTCTTCTGTTTCTCCTTCTGCTTCAGATTCTGCTTCTGCTTCTTCGGCTTCTCCTGTTTCTTCTGCTTCTGCTTCTCCTGCTTCTTCTGCTTCTCCTGCTTCTCTTTCTGCTTCTCTTTCTACTTCTGCTTCTCCTTCTGCTTCTGCTCTTCTCCTTCTTCTGTTTCTTTTGCTTCTGTTTCTTCTGCTTCTTCTTCTGTTTCTTCTGATTCTACTTCTGCTTCTCCTTCTTCTCCTCTTTCTGCTTCTACTTCTGCTTCTTCTGATTCTCCTGCTTCTCCTTCTTGTTCTCCTTCTGTTTCTGCTTCTCTTTCTGCTTCTGCTTCTCCTTCTGCTGCTCCTTCTCCTTCTCCTTCTTCTGCTTCTCCCACTGCTTCTGCTTCTGCTTCTTTTGCTTATTCTTTTTCTTCTGCTTCTGCTTCGCCTGCTTCTGCTTCTTCTGCTTCTACTGCTTCTCTTTATGCTTCTCCTTATGCTTCTCCTTATGCTTCTCTTCTTCTCTTCTTCTTCTCTTCTCTCTTCTCTCTCTCTCTCTTTTCTCTCTCTCTCTCTCTCTCTTTCTCTCCCTTCTCGCTCTGCTTTCTGCTTCT
>NW_012310510.1:0-2399 GCF_000151885.1 Dipodomys ordii | reverse complement strand
ACTTCTCCTTCTGCTTCTCTTTTTGCTTCTCCTTCTGCTTCTGCTTCTTCTGTTTCTCATGCCTGAATTTCTGGTTCTACTTCTTCTGCTGCTTCTCCTTTTGCTTCTGTTTCTGCTTCTTCTCTTTCGGCTTCTCCTGCTTCTTGTCCTCCTCCTGCTTCTCTTTCTGCTTCTCCTTCTGCTTCTGCTTCTCCTTCTGCTTCTGCTTCTCCTCCTTCTCCTTCTCCTACTTCTGCTTCTCTTTCAGCTTCTGCTTCTTCTGCTTCTCCTGCTTCTCCTTCTGCATCTCCTTCTGCTTGTGCTTGTCCTTATGCTTCTTCTTCTGCCTCTGCTTCTCCTTCTCCTTCTTTTGCTTCACCTTTTGCTTCTGCTTCTTCTGCTTTTCCTGCTTCTCCTTCTGCTTCTGCTTCTTCTGCTTCTCCTTCTGCATCTTCTTCTGCTTCTGCTTCTCCTTCTCCTTCTTCTGCTTCCCCTTCTGATTCTCCTTCTGCTTCTTCTTCTTCTGCTTTACCTGCTTCTCTTTCTGCTTCTCCTTCTGGTTCTCCTTATGGTTCTCCTTCTCCTTCTTGTTCTTCTGCTTTTCCTTCTGCTTTTCCTCCTGCTTCTGCTACAACTGCTACTGCTTCTACTTCTTCTGTTTCTTCTGCTTCTCCTTCTGCTTTTGATTCTCTTTCTGCTTCTGCTTCTCCTTCTGCTTCTCATTCTGCTTCTAAAGATTCTGCTTCTTCTGCTTCTCCTGCTTCTCCTTCTGCTTCAGGTTCTGCTTCTGCTTCTTCGGATTCTTATGCTTCTGCTTCTCCTGCTTCTGCTTCTTCTGCTTCCCCTCCTTCTCTTTCTGCTTCTCCTTCTGCTTCTGCTTCTTGTCCTTCTCCTGTTTCTTCTTCTTGTTCTTCTCCTGTTTCTGCATTTCCTGCTTCTCCTTCTGCTGCTCTTTCTGTTTCTCCTGCCGCTTTTCCTTCTACTGCTCCTTCTTCTGCTTCTCTTTCTGCTTCTACTCCTGTTTCTCCTTCTCCTTCTCCTTCTAGTTCTTCTGCTTTTCCTTCTGCTTCTCCTTCTGCTTCTGAATCTTCTGCTTCTTCTGCTACTGCCTCTGCTTCTTCTGTTTCTTCTGCTTCTCCTTCTGCTTTTGCTTCTCTTTCTGCTTCTGCTTCTCCTTCTGCTTCTCCAGATTCTGCTTCTTCTGCTTCTCCTGCTTCTCCTACTGCTTCAGGTTCTGCTTTTGCTTTTTCGGCTTCTTCTGCTTCTGCTTCTTCTGCTGCTGCTTCTTCTGCTTCTCCTGCTTCTCTTTCTGCTTTTCCTTCTGTTTCTGCTTCTCCTTCTGCTTCTTCCCTTCTTCTGTTTCTTCTGCTTCGGCTTCTCCAGCTTCAGCTTCTCCTGCTTCTCGTTCTGCTTCTCTTTCTGCTTCTCTTTCTCCTTCTCCTTGTCCTTCTCCTTCTTCTGCTTCTAGTTCTGCTTCTGCTTCTCCTTCTGCTTCTGCTTCAATTTCTCCTTCTGCTTCTCCTTCTGCCTCTGCGCCTTCTGTTTCTTCTGCTTCTCCTGCTTCTTCTTCACCTGCTACTCCTACTTCTCGTGCTGCTTCTCCTTCTGCATCTCTTTCTGGTTCTGCTTATCCTTTTGCGTCTCCTACTCCTAATCCTTCTCTTTCGCCTTCTCCTTCTTCTTCTTCTGCTTCTCCTGGTGCTTCTGCTTCTGCTTATTCTACTATTTCTGTTTCTTCTGCTTCTGCTTCACATTGTGCTTCTTCTATTTCTCCTTCTGCTTCAGATTCTGCTTCTGCTTCTTCGGCTTCTCCTGTTTCTTCTGCTTCTGCTTCTCCTGCTTGTTCAGCTTCTCCTGCTTCTCTTTCTGCTTCTCCTTCTGCTTCTGCTTTTCCTTCTGCTTCTGCTTCTGCTCTTCTCCTTCTTCTGTTTTTTTGCTTCTGTTTCTTCTTCTTCTTCTTCTTCTGTTTCTTCTGATTCTACTTCTGCTTCTCCTTCTTCTACTTCTCTTTCTGTTTCTACTTCTGCTTCTTCTGATTCTCCTGCTTCTCCTTTTGTTCTCCTTCTGTTTCTGCTTCTCTTTCTGCTTCTGCTTCTCCTTTTGCTGCTCCTTCTCCTTCTCCTTCTTCTGCTTCTCCCACTGCTTCTGCTTCTGCTTCTTTTGCTTATTCTATTTCTTCTGCTTCTCCTGCATCTACTGCTTCTCTTTATGCTTCTCCTTATGCTTCTCCTTATGCTTCTCCTTACGTTTCTCCTTATGCTTCTTCTTCTTCTCTCTTCTCTCTCTTCTTCTTCTTCTTCTTCTTCTCTCTCTCTTCTCTCTCTCTCTTCTCTTCTCTTTCTCGATCTCCGGTTTTCCTCTTCTACGCTTCTCTTTTGCTTCTCATTCGCTTCGCTCTCCTTCAGCTTCTCCTATGGCTT
>NW_012310509.1:0-2399 GCF_000151885.1 Dipodomys ordii | reverse complement strand
TTGAACAGAAGAGATGCAGAAGAAGAAGCAGAAGCAGTAGTATGTAAGCAGAAGAAGGAGAAGCAGAAGGAGAAGCATAAAGAGAAACAGAAGGAGAAGCAGAAGCAGGAGAAGCAGAATCAGAAGAAATAGAAGAAGGAGAAGAAGCAGAAGCAGAAAGAGAAGCAGAAACAGAAGGAGAAGCAAAAATAGAAGCAGAAGAAGCCGAAGAAGCAAAAGCAGAACCTAAAGCAGAAGGAGAAGCAGGAGAAGCAGAAGAAGCAGAATCTGGAGAAGAAGAAGGAGAACCAGAAGGAGAAGCAGAAGCAGAAAGAGAAGCAAAAGCAGAAGGAGAAGCAGAAGGAGAAGCAGAAGAAACATAAGAAGCAGAATCAGTAGCAGAAGAAGCTGAAGATGCAGAACCAGAAAGAGAAGCAGAAGGAATAGCAGAAGAACGAGAAGGAGAAACAGAAGGAGAAGCAGAAGGAGACGCAGGAAAAGCAGAAGAAACAGAAGCAGACGGAGAAGCAGAAGAAGGAGAAGGAGAAGCCAGAGCAGAAGAAGAAGCAGAAGGAAAAGCACAAGCAGAAGGAGATGCAGAAGGAGAAGCAGGAGATGCAGAAGAAGCAGAAGCAGAAGGAGAAGAAGAAGGAGAAGAATCAGAATCAGAAGAAGCAGAAGCAGAAATAGAAAGAGAAGCCGACGAAGAGAAGCAGAACTAGAAGCAGGAGAAGCACAAGCGGGAGAAACAGAAGAAGAAGAAGCAGGAGAAGCAGGAGAAGCAGGAGAAGCAGAAGCAGAAGAAACAGGAGAAGCCGAAGAAGCAGAAGCAGAATCTGAAGCAGAAGGAGAAACAGAAGAAGCACAACGAAGAAGCCGACGAAGAGAAGCAGAACTAGAAGCAGGAGAAGCACAAGCGGGAGAAACAGAAGAAGAAGAAGCAGGAGAACCAGAAGAAGCAGGAGAAGCAGAAGCAGAAGAAACAGGAGAAGCCGAAGAAGCAGAAGCAGAATCTGAAGCAGAAGGAGAAACAGAAGAAGCACAATCTGAAGCAGAAGCAGAAGAAACAGAAATAGTAGGAGCAGAAGCAGAAGGAGAAGCAGAAAGAGAAGCAGGAAAAGCAGAAGAAGCAGAAGCAGGAGAAGCAGAAGGAGAAGAAACAGGAGAAGGACAAGAAGCAGAAGCAGAAGCAGAAGGAGAAGCAGAAATAGAAGGAGAAGCGGAAAGAGAAAGAGGGGAAGCAGAAGAAGCAGAAGCAGGAGAAGCAGAAGCATAAGAATCCGAAGAAGCAGAAGCAGAACCTGAAGCAGAAGGAGAAGCAGGAGAAGCAGAAGAAGCCGAATCTGGAGAAGCAGAATGAGAAACTGAAGTAGAAGCAGAAGCAGAAAGAGAATCAAAAGCAGAAGGAGAAGCAGAAGAAACAGAAGAAGCAGAAGCAGTAGCAGTTGCAGCAGAAGCAGAAGGAGAAGCAGAAGGAAAGTAGAAGAACGAGAAGGAGAAGGAGAAACAGAAGGAGAAGCAGAAGGAGAATCAGAAGGAGAAGCAGAAGAAGCAGAAGGAGAAGCAGAAGGAGAAACAGAAGCAGAAGAAACAGCAGAAAGAGAAGCAGAAGCAGAAGAACATGCAGAAGGAGAAGCAGGAGAAGCAGAAGAAGCAGAAGCAGAAGGAGAAGTAGAAGAAGGAGAAGGAGAAGGAAGAGCCGCAGAAGCAATAGGAGAAGCAGAAAGAGAAGCAGAAGCAGAATGAGAAGCAGAAAGAGAAGCAGTAGAAGCAGAAGAAGCAGGAAAAGCAGAAGCAGAAGAAAGAGAAGAAGACGAAGAAGAACCATAAGGAGAAGCATAAGGAGAAGCATAAGGAGAAGTATAAGGAGAAGCAGTAGAAGCAGAAGAAGCAGAAGCAGGAGAAGCAGAAGCAGAAGAAAAAGAATAAGCAAAAGAAGCAGAAGCAGAAGCAGTGAGAGAAGCAGAAGAAGGAGAAGAAAAAGGAGCAGCAGAAGGAGAAGCAGAAGCAGAAAGAGAAGCAGAAACAGAAGGAGAACAAGAAGAAGAAGCAGGAGAATCAGAAGAAGCAGAAAGAGAAGGAGAAGAAGGAGAAGCAGAAGTAGAATCCGAAGAAACAGAAGAAGAAGAAGCAGAAGAAACAGAAGCAAAAAAACAGAAGAAGGAGAAGAGCAGAAGCAGAAGCAGAAGGAGAAGCAGAAGCAGAAGGAGAAGCAGAAAGAGAAGCAGGAGAACCAGAAGAAGCAGGAGAAGCAGAAGCAGAAGAAACAGAAGAAGCCGAAGAAGCAGAAGCAGAATCTGAAGCAGAAGGAGAAACAGAAGAAGCACAATCTGAAGCAGAAGCAGAAGAAACAGAAATAGTAGAATAAGCAGAAGCAGAAGCACCAGGACAAGCAGAAGAAGAAGAAGGAGAAGGCGAAA
>NW_012310508.1:0-2400 GCF_000151885.1 Dipodomys ordii | reverse complement strand
CCCGCTGTGTCCAGCTGTTTCCCCCACTGTGTCCTCGCTTTGTCCCCCGCTGTGTCCCGCTGTGACCCGCTGTGTCCTCCCTAAGTCCCGCTCTGTGTCCCGCTGTGTCCCCCGCCGTGTCCCGCTGTGTCCCGCTGTGTCCCGCTGCGTCCCCGCTGTGTCCTGCTGTGTCCCGCTTTGTCCCCCACTGTGTCCCACAGTGACCCCGCTGTGTCCCGCTGTGTCCCACTGTGTCCCGTGGTGTCCCGCTTTGTCCCCCGCTGTGTCCCCGGCTGAGTCTCGCTGTGTCCCCACTGTGTCCTCTCTGTGTCCCCCGCTGTGTCCTGCTCTGTTCCCCACTGTGTTTCCCGTTTTGTCCCTGCTGTGCCCCGCTGTGTCCCGCTGTGTCCCGCTGTGTCCCCCACTGTGTCCCGTTGTGTCAACAGCTGTGTACCCCACTGTGTCCCGCTGTGTACCCGCTGTATCGACGCTGTGTCCCGCTTGGTCCTGCTGTGTCTCTCTCTGTGTTCCCCACTGTGTCCCGCTCTGTCTCCCGCTGTGTCCCTTGCTATGTCCCCCGCTGTGTCCCGCTGTGTCCCCCGCTGTGTCCTTGCTGTGTCCCCGCTGGGTTCCGCTGGGTCTCACAGTGTCCCCCGCTGAGTCCGGTTGTTTCACCGCTGTGTCCCTCTGTGTCCCCACTCTATCGATGCTGTGTCCCCCTGGGTCCCGCTGTGTCCTCTTTTTTTCCCCGCTGTGTCCTGCTGTGTCCCCCACTGTGTCTCTCGCTGTGTCCCGCTGTGTCCCCGGCTGTGTCCGGCTGTGTCCCGCTGTGTCCCCCGCTGTGTCCTTGCTGTGTCCCCGCTGTGTCCCGCTGTGTCCCGCAGTGTCCCCAGCTGTGTCCCGCTGTGTCACCACTGTGTCCCGCTTTGTCCTCGCTGTGTCCCCCGCTGTGTCCCGCTTTGTGCCTGCTGTGTACCCCGCCGTGTCCCTCTGTGACCCCCTGCTGTGTCCCGCTGTGTCCCCTGCTGTGTCCCCACTGTGTCACGCTGTGTTTCGCTGTGTCCGGCTGTGTCCTTGCTCTGTCTCCCTCAGTGTCCAGCTGTGTCTTCCCTGTGTCCCCCGCTGTGTCCCGCTGAGTCCCCTGCTGTGTCCCGCTGTGTCCCGCTGTGTCACGCTCTGTCCCCTCTGTGTCCCTCTGTGTCCAGCTCTGTCCCTGTTGTGAGTCCGCTGTGCCCCGCTGTGTACCCTTCTGTGTCCAGCTGTGTCCCCTCTGTGTCCCACTGTGTCCCTTCTCTTTCCCCCGCTGTCCACCGCTGTGTCCCCCGGCTGTGTCCCGCAGTGTCCCCGCTGTGTCCCGCTGTGGCCTACTGTGTCCCGTGGTGTCCCGCTTTTTCCCCTCTATGTCCCCTGCTGAGTCCCCTCTGTGTCCCCGCTGTGTCCAGCTGTGTCCTCACTGTGTCCTCCGCTGTCTCCCGCTTTGTCCCACACAGTGTCCTACTGTGTCCCACTGTGTCCCTGCTGTGTCCCCCGCTGAGTCCCGCTGTGTCCCCCGCTGTGTCCCGCTGTGTCCCCCCAGGTTCACCGCTGTTTCACGATGTGTCCAGCTGGGTTCCGTGGTGACCCGCTTTGTCCCCCGCTGTGTCCCGCTGTGTCCACTGCTGGGTCCCCGCTGGGTCCTGCTGTGTCTCGCTGTTTCCCGCTGTGTCCTCTCATTGTCCCATGCTGTGTTCCGCTGTGTCCTCCCTCTGTCCCCCGCTGTGTCCCGCTGTGTCCCACGCTGTGCCCCACAGTGTCCCGCTGTGTCCCGCTGTGTCCTCGCTGTGTCAAACTGTGTCACCCCTGTTTCCCCACTGTGTCCCGCTGTGTCCCACTGTGTCCTGTGGTGTCCCGCTTTGTCTCCCGCTATGTCCACTGCTGAGTCCCCTCTGTGTCCCCGCTGTGTCCCGCTGTGTCACCCGCTGTGTCCCGCTGTGTCCCCCGCTGTGTCCTGCTCTGTCCCGCTGTGTCCTGCTGGGTCCCGCAGTGTCCCCGCTGTGTCCCCGCTGTGTCCCGCTGTGTCCCCCGCTGTGTCCCTCGCTGTGTCCCCCTCTGAGTCCTGCTGTGTCCCGCTGTGTCATCCGCTGTGTCCTTGTTGTGTCCCTGCTGGGTCCCGCTGTGTCACCGCTGTGTCCCGCTGTGTCCCCGCTCTATAGACGCTGTATCCCGCTGTGTCCCCGCTGTGTGCCGCTGGGTCCCTCTGTGTCCCCCGCTGTGTCCCGCTGTGTCCCCGCAGTTCACCGCTGTTTCACGCTGTGTCCTGCTGTGTTCCGTGTGTCCCGCTTTGTCCCCCGCTGTGTCCGCTGTGTCCACTGCTGTGTCCCCGCTGTGTCCCGCTGTGTCTCGCTGTGTCCCACTGTGTCCTCGCTTTGTCCCATGCTGTGT
>NW_012310507.1:0-2400 GCF_000151885.1 Dipodomys ordii | reverse complement strand
CATCCCTGCTGTGTCCCCGCTGTGTCCTGCTGTATACAGCTGTGTCCCCCGCTGAGTCCCGCTGTGTCCCCGCTGTGTCCCGCTGTGTTCCCCATGTGTCCCCCGCTGTGTCCCACCGTGTCCCACTGTGTCCCCCACTGTTTCCCCCGCTGTGGCCGGCTGTGTCCCCCGCTTTGTCCCGCTGTGTCCACTGCCATGTCCCCGCTGTGTCCCGCTTTTTCCCTGGCTGTATCCCGCTGTGTCCTCACTGTGTCCTAGGCTGTATCCCGCTGTGTCCTCGCTGTGTCCCCAGCTGTGTCCCGCTGTGTCCCCCGCTTTGTCCCGCTGTGTCCCACTGTGTCCCCGCTGTGTCCCGCTGTGTCCCGCTGTGTCCCCGGTGTGCCCGCTGTGTCCCGCTGTGTACCCCGCTGTGTCCAGCTATGTCACCGCTGTGTCCCGCTGTGGCCCATCTCTGTCTCCGCTGTCCCCCGCTGTGTCCCCCACTGTGTGCCGCTGTGTCCCGCTATGTCCCCCGCTTCATCCCGCTTTGTCCCCCGCTGTGTTCCGCTGTTTCCCACTGTGTCGTCGCTGTGTCCCATGGTGTCTCACTTTGTCCCCGCTGTGTCCCCAGCTGTGTACCCGCTGTGTCCCGCTGTGTACCCCGCAGTGTAGAGCTGTGTCACCGCTGTGTCCCGCTGTGGCCCATCTCTGTCTCAGCTGTACCCCGCTGTGTCCTCCGCTGTGTTCTGCTATGTGCCGCTGTGTCCCCCGCTTTGTCCTGCTGTGTCTCCGCAGTGTCCCCGCTGTGTCCCACTGTGTCACACTGTGTCCCGTGGTGTCCCACTTTGTCCCCCGCTGTGTCCCCCGCTGTGTCTCCCGCTGAGTCCCCTCTGTTTCAACGCTGTGTCCCGCTGTTTCCCGCTGTGTCCTCGCTGTGTTCCCCGCTGTGTCCCGCTGTGTCCCCCGTTGTGTCCACCGCTGTGTCCTCGCTGTGTCCCCCGCTGTGTCCCGCTGTGTCCTCGCTGTGTCCCCCGCTGTGTCCCGCTGTGTCCCACGCTGTGTCCCGTTGTGTCCGACTGTGTCCCGCTCTGTCCCCACTGTGTCCCGCTGTGACCCGCTCTGTCCCCGCTGTGTGCCCGCTGTGTCCCGCTGTGTACCCCGCAGTGTCCAGCTGTGTCCTTTTGTGTCACACTGTTTCCCTCTGTGTCCCTGCTGTGTCCCTCTGTGTACCCCGCCGTGTCCAGCTTTTTCCCCGCTGTGTCTCGCTGTGTCCCATGCTCTGTCCCAAATTGTGTCCCGCAGTGTCCCCCGCTGTGTCCCGCTGTGTCCCCCGCTGTCTCCCACTTTGTCCCACGCTGTGTCCCGCTCTATCCCGCTGTGTCCTCGCTCTGTCCCCCGCTGTGTCCCGCTGTGTCCCCGCTGTGTCCCAAGCTGTGTCCCGCTGTGTTCCGCTGTGTCCTCGCTGTGTCCCCTGCTGTGTCCCATTGTGTCCCCATCTGTGTACCCCGCTGTGTCTCGCTGTGTGCCTGCTGTATCGACGCTGTGTCCCGCTGGGTCCCGCTGTGTGCCCCACTGTGACCCTCTGTGTCCCCAACTGTGTACCCTGCTGTGTAACGCTGTGTCCCAGCTGTATCTACGCTGTGTCCCGCTGGGTCCCGCTGTGTCCTGCTGTGTCCCGCTGTGTACCCCGCTGTGTCCCGCTATGTTCCCGCACTGTCCCCGCTGTGTCCCGCTGTGTCCCACTGTGTCCCGTGGTGTCCCAGTTTGTCCCCGCTGTGTCTCGCTTTGTCCCACGCTCTGTCCCAAACTGTGTCCTGCAGTGTCCCCCGCTGTGTCCCGCAGTGTCCCCAGCTGTGTCCTGCTGTGTCCCCCGCTGTGTCCCACTGTGTCCCCCGCTGAGTCCCCGCTGTGTCACCGCTGTGTCCCGCTGTTTCCTCGCTGAGTTCCCTGCTGTCTCCCTTTCTGTCCCCTGCTGTGTCTCACGCTTTGTCCCCGCTGTGTCCCACTGTGTCCCGCTGTGTCCCGCTGTGCCCCCACTGTGTCCCCGCTGTGTCCCTGCTGTGTCCCTGCTGTGTCGCCGCTGTGTCCCGCTGTTTCCTGCTGTGTCCTCGCTGTGTCCCATTCTGTGTTCCGCTGTGTCCCCCGCTGTGTCCCGCTGTGTCCCGCTGTGTCCCCGCTGTGTCCCGCTGTGTCCTCTCTGTGTCCCCAGCTGTGTACCCCACTGTGTCCCGCTGTGTCCCTGCTGTATCGACGCTGGGTCCCGCTGGGTCCCGCTGTGTCCTCCCTTTGTCCCCCGCTGTGTCCCGCTGTGTCCGGCACTGTGTCCTGCTGTGTCTACTGCTGTGTCCCCGCTGTGTCCTGCTGTGTCCAACTGGGTTTCTGCTGTATCCACGCTGGGTCCCGCTGGGTCCTGCTCTGTCA
>NW_012310506.1:0-2400 GCF_000151885.1 Dipodomys ordii | reverse complement strand
CACAGCGAGGACACAGCGGGACACAGCGGGACACAGCGTCGATAATGGCGGGGACACAGCGGGACACAGCGGGGTACACAGCTGGGGACACAACGGGACTCAGCGGGTACACCGCGGGACACAGCGGGACACAGCGGGGGACACAGCGGGACACAGCAGGGGACACAGCAGGGGACACAGCGGGACACAGCGGGACACAGCGGGGGACACAGGGGAGACACTGCGGGACACAGCGGGGGACACAGCGAGGACACATTGGGACACAGCGGGGAAACAGCTGGACTCAGCGGGGGACACAGCGGGTGACAAAGCCGGACACCACGGGACACAGTGTGACACAGCAAGACATAGCGGGGACACTGCATGGACACAGGAGAACACACCCAGGGACACAGCGGGACACAGCAGGACACAGCGGAGGACACAGCGGGGGACAGCAGGGGAGAGAGAGGGGACACAGCGGGACACAGCGGGGACACAGTTGGATACAGCGGGGTACTCAGCGGGACAGAGCGGGCGCACAGCGGGGACACAGCGGGATACAGCAGGACAAAGCGGGACACAGCGGGACACAGCGGGGGACACAGCGGGGGACAGAGCGGGAAACAACAGGGACCACAGTGAGGACACAGCGGGACCCAGCGGGGACAAAGCTGGACAAAGTGGGGTATACACAGCCAGACACAGCGGGGCCACAGCGGGGACACCCCGGGACACTGAGGGTCACATTAGGGACACAGCGGGACAAAGCGGGGCACATCAGGACACAGCGGGGGACACAGCGGGACACAGCGGGGGACACAGCGAGGACACAGCGGGACACAGCGGGGGGAAAAGCGGGACACAGCGGGGACACAGTGGGACACAGCGGTGGACACAGCGAGGACACAGCGGGACACAGCGGGACACAGCGTCGATACAGCGGGGTCAGAGTGGGCCACAGCGGGGTACACAGCTGGGGACACAACAGGACACATCGGGGGACACAGCAAGTACTCAGCGGAACACAGCGTGGGACAGAGTGAGGACACAGGGGGACACAGCGGGACACAGCTGGACACAGCAGGAACACAGCAGTAGACACAGCGGGACACAGCAGGGGACACAGCGGGACACAGCGGGGGACACAGGGAGGACAGAGCGGGACACAGCGGGGACACAGCGGGGACTCAGCGGCGGTCACAGCGGGGGACAAAGTGGGACACCACGGGACAGCGCGGGACACAGCGGGGACAAGGGGGAGACAGAGCGCGACACAGCGAGGACACAGCGGGACACAGCGGGGGACACAGCGGGACACAGCGAGGAACACAGCGGGACAAAGCAGGGTACACAGCAGGGGACACAGCGGGACACAGCGGGGTACCCAGCGGGAAACAGCGGGGGGCCCAGCGAGGACACAGCAGGACACAGCGGGGGACACAGACAGGAAAACAGTGGGGGACACACCGGGGGACACAGCGGGACACAGCAGGGAACACAGCGAGGACACAGCGGGACCCAGCGGGACACAGCGGCGATACAGCGGGGATACAGCGTTACACAGTGTGGTACACATCTGTGGACACAAGGGGACACAGTGGGGGCACAGCAGGACACAGCAGGACACAGTGGGACAAAGCGAAGACAAATCGTGAGATACAGCGGGGGACAGAGCGGGAGACAGCGGGGGACACAGGGAGGACACAGCAGGGCACAGCGGGACACAGCAGGGACAGAGCGGGACACAGCGGGACACAGCAGGGAACACAGCGAGGACACAGAGGGACACAGCGTCGATACAGCGGGGATACAGCGTTACACAGCGTGGTACACATATGTGGACATAATGGGACACAGTGGGGGCACAGCGGGACACAGGGGGACACAGTGGGACACAGCGAGTACAAATCGTGAGACAAAGCGGGGGACAGAGCGGGAGAGAGCGGGGGACACATCGAGGACAGAGCAGGAAACAGCGGGACACAGCAGGGACAGAGCGGGACACAGCGGGACACAGCGGGGGACCCAGAGAGGACACAGCGGGACACAGCAGGGGACACAGCGAGGACACAGCGGGACACAGCGGGGGACCCAGCGAGGACACAGCGGGACACAGCGGGGTACCCAGCGAGGACACAGCGGGACACAGCGGGGGACACAGCGGGACACAGCGGAGGACCCAGCGAAGACACAGCGGGACACAGCGGGGGACACAGCGAGGACACAGCGGGGGACACAGCTGGGGACACTGCGGGACACAGTGGGGAACACAGCGAGGACACAGCGGGACCCAGCGGGACAAAGCGTCGATACAGCGGGGATACAGCGTTACACAGCGTGGTACACATCTGTGGACACAACGGGACACAGTGGGGGCACAGCAGGACACAGTGGGACACAGCGAAGACAAATCGTGAG
>NW_012310505.1:0-2400 GCF_000151885.1 Dipodomys ordii | reverse complement strand
GCGTGACACAAAGGACACAGCTGGACACAGCGGGGTACACAGCGGGACACAGCGGGCACACAGCGGGGACACAGCGGGACACAGCGGGACACAGCGGGACACAGCGGGGGACACAGCGGAACACAGCGTGGGACACAGCGAGGACACAGCAGGACACAGCGGGACACAGCAGCGACACAGCAGGGACACAGCGGGGACACAGCGGGGACACAGCGGGGGACAAAGCGGGACACAACGGGGAACACAGCGAGGACACAGCGGGACCCAGCAGGACACAGCGTCGATACAGTGGGGACCCAGCAGGACACAGCGGGGTACACAGCTGGGGACACAAAGGGACACAGCGGGGGACACAGCGAGGACAAGCGGGACACAGCGGGACACAGCGAGGACACTGCGGGAACAAAGCGGGACACAGCGGGGACACAGAGGGACACAGCGGGACACAGCTTGGGATACACGGAGGACATAGCTGGACACAGTGGGGTCACAGCGAGGACACAGCGGTACAGTGGGGTGCGGGATACAGCGGGGGACAAAGCGGGAGACAGCGGGGGACACAGCGAGGACACAGCTGGACACAGTTGTGACACAGAGGGGACTCAGTGGGGGACACAGCGGGGGACAAAGCAGGACACCACGGGACAGTGTGACACAGCGGGACACAGCGGGGACACTGCACGGACACAGCGGTACAAAGCGGGGGACACAGCGGGGGACAAAGCGGGACACGGAACACAGCGGGTCACAGCGGGAAACAGCGGTGACCTTGCGGGGACACAGCGGGACCCAGTGGGGGACACAGCGGGACACAGCGGGGACTCACCTGGGGACACAGCGAAGGACAACTTGGGACACCACGGGACACAGTGGGACACAGCAGGACACAGCGAGGACACTGCGGGAACATAGCGGGACACAGCGGGGGACACAGCGAGGACACAGCGGGACACAGCGTGGGACAAAGCGGGAGACAGCAGGGGACACAGAGAGGACACAGCGGGACACAGCGGTGACACATAGAGGACTCAGCGGGGGACACAGTGGGGGACAGAGCGGGACACAGCGGGACACTGCGGGGCACAGCGGGGGATACAGCGGGACACAGCGGGGGACACAGGGAGGACACAGCTTAACACAGCATGGGACAAAGCGAGGACACAGCGGGACACAGCGAGACACAGCGGGATACAGCGGGGACCCAGCAGTGGACACAGCGGGACACAGCGGGGGACAAAGCGGGACACCACGGAACACAGCAGGACACAGCGTGAAACAGCGGTGAACCTGCGGGGACACAGCGGGACACAGCGGGGGACACAGCGGGACCCAGCGGGACACATCAGGGGACACAGCGGGACACAGCAGGGACACAGCGGGGACACAGCGTGACACAGCAGGTCACAGCGGGGGACACAGCGGGACACAGCGGGACACAGCGGGGGACACAGCAGGGACACAGTGGGGCACAGTAGGACACAGCGTGGGACAAAGCAGGAGACAGCAGAGGACACAGCGAGGACACAGCTGGACACAGCGGGGACACAGAGGGGACTCAGCAGGGGACATAGAGGGTAAAAAGCGGGACACCACGGGACACAGTATTTCACAGCGGGACACAGCGGGGACACTGCGGGACACAGCCAGGAGACACAGCGGTGGACAGCGGGGGACAGAGAATGGACACAGCGGGACACAGTGGGGACACAGCTGGACACAGAAGGGTACACAGCGGGACACAGCGGACACACAGCGGGGACAGAGCTGGACACAGAGGGACACAGAGGGGACAGAGCATGACACAGGTGGACACTGAGGGAGACAGAGCGAGGACACAGCCGGACACAGCGAAACAAAGTGTGACACAGTGGGGACACAGCAGGGGACACAGCGGGACACAGTGGGGGACACAGCGGGACACAGCGGGGTACACAGCAGGGACAAAGAAGGACACAGCGGGGGACACAGCGAGGACACAGTGGAACACAGCGGTGACACAGCGGGACACAGCTGGGGACAATTTGGGACACAGCGGGACACAGAGGGACACAGCAAGGACACAGCGGGGGACAGTGTGGGACACAGCGGGACACAGCAAGGCACAACGGGGTCACAGCAGTGGACACAGCAGGACACAGCGGGGGACACAGCGGGACACAGCGGGGGACACAGCGGGACACAGCGGGACACAGCGGGGACACAGCGGGGGACACAGCGGGACACAGCGGAGACACAGCGGGGACACAGCGGGACCCAGCAGGACACAGCGGGGGACACAGCGGGACACAGCGGGGACACAGAGGGGACTCAGCAGGGGACATAGTGGGAAAAAAGCGGGACACCACGGGACACAGTGGGACACAACAAGACACAGCGGGGGACACAGTAGGACAGAGCGGG
>NW_012310504.1:0-2400 GCF_000151885.1 Dipodomys ordii | reverse complement strand
GCGGGACACAGCGGTGGACACAGCCTTGACACAGCGGGGGATACAGCGGGACACAGCAAGACACAGCGGGGTCACAGCAGTGGACAAAGCGGGACACATCGGGACACAGTGGGGGACACAGCGGGACACAGCGGGGACACAGCTGGACACAGCGTGGTACACAGCAGGACAAAGCGTGGACACACCCTGGGCACAGCGGGGACACAGCGGGACACAGCAAGGACACAGCAATGGTCACAGCGGGACACAGCGGGGGACAGAGAGGGACACAGCATTGTTCACAGCGGGACACAGCAGGGGACAGAGCGGGACACAGCGGGGGACACAGCAGGGGACACAGCGGGACACAGCAGGGGCACAGCTGGACTCAGCAGGGGACACAGTGGGACACAGTGGGGGACACAGCGGGACACAGCGTGGTACAAAGCGGGACACAGCGTGGTACACAGCGGGCGACACAACGGGACACAGCGGGACACAGAGGGAAACAGGGGGGACTCAGCGGGGAACACAGCAGAGGACAAAGCGGGGCACAGCGCGGGACACAGCAGGGGACACAGCGTGACACAACGGGGGACAAAGCAGGACACAGCGCGGGACACAGCAGGGGAAATAGCGTGATACAGCGGGGTACACAGCGGGACAGAGCGGGACACAGGGGGACAGAGCGGGGAAAAGAGCGGGACACAGAGGGGACACAGCGGTGACACAGCGGGACACAGCGGGGACACAGCAGGACACAGCGGGACACAGGGGAACAGAGTGGGGGACAGATCGGGACACAGCGGGGACACAGCGGTGACACAGCGGGACACAGCGGGGACACAGCGGGACACAGCGGTCACAGCGGGGGACACAGCAAGGACACAGCTGGACACAGCGGTGGATACAGCCGGACACAGCGGGGGATACAGCGGGACACAGCAAGACACAGAGGGGTCACAGCAGTGGACACAGCGGGACACATCGGGACACAGTGGGGGACACAGCGGGACACAGTGGGGACACAGCTGGACACAGCGTTGTACATAGAGGGACAAAGCAGGGACACAGCCTGGGCACAGCGGGGACACAGCGGAACACAGCAGGGACACAGCAGGGACACAGCAATGGTCACAGCGGGACACAGCGGGGGACAGAGAGGGACACAGCATGGTTCACAGCGGGACACAGCGGGGGCCAATGCGGGACACAGCGGGGGACACAGCAGGGGACACAGCAGGACACAGCGGAGGCACAGCTGGACCCAGCATGGGACACAGCGGGACACAGCGGGGGACACAGCGGGACACAGCGTGGTACAAAGCGGGACACAGCGGGGTACACAGCGGGGGACACAACGGGACACAGCGGGGACACAGAGGGAAACAGAGGGTCACAATGAGGACAACGCGGTGGACACAGTGGGGGACAGAGCGGGCCACAGCGTGGGACACAGGGAAGACACAGCGGGACACAGCGGGGACACAGGGGTGACACTGCGGGGACACTGCGGGACACAGCGGGGGACAAAGCGGGGACACAGCAGGACACAGCGGGGGACAAGCGAGGACACAGCGGGACACAGCACGACATAGCGGGGGACAAAGTGGTAGACAGCGGGGGACACAGAGAGGACACAGAGGGACATAGTGGGGACAAAGAGGGGACTCAGCGGGAGACACAGCGGGGGACAAAGCGGGATACCACGGGACACAGTGGGACACAGCGGGGACACTGCGGGGACACAGCGGGACAAAGCGGGGGCACAGCGGGGGACAGAGCAGGCCACAGCGTGGGTCACAGGGAAGACACAGCGGGACACAGCGGGGACACAGGGGTGACACCGCGGGGACTCAGCGGGACACAGCGGGACACAGAGGGGAACACAGCCGGACACAGCGGGAGACAGAGCGGGGGACACAGCGGGACACAGCGGGGACACAGCGGGACGGAGCGTGACACAGCGTGGACAGAGCGGGACAGAGCGGGGAACACAGCCGGACACAGCGGGAGACAGAGGGGGGGACACAGCGGGACACAGCGGGACACAGAGGGACACAGCGGAACACACTTGGGACACAGCAGGGGACCCAGCGGGACACAGCAGGACCGAGCGGGGACACAATGGGGACACAGCGGGGGACACAGAGGAGTAGACAACGGGACACAGCGGGGAACACAGCGAGGACACAGCGGGACACAGCGTCGATACAGCGGGGACACAGCGGGACAAAGCAGGGTACACAGCTGGGGACACAAAGGGACACATCAGGGGACACAGCGAGGACACAGCGGAACACAGCGTTGGAAACAGAGAGGACACAGCGGGACACAACGGGACACAGCGGGACACAGCAGTAGACACAGCGGGACACAGCGTGGGACACAGCGAGGACACAGCGGGATACATTGGGATGA
>NW_012310503.1:0-2400 GCF_000151885.1 Dipodomys ordii | reverse complement strand
GCTGTGTCCTCGCTGTGTCCCCCGCTGTCTCCCGCTTTGTCCCACGCTGTGTCCCGCTGTGTCCTCGCTGTGTCCCACGCTGTGTCCCACTGTGTCCCCGCTGTGTCCCCCGCGCTGTCCCACTGTGTCCCGCTGTGTACCCTGCTGTGTCCCGCTATGTTTCTGCAGTGTCCCCGCTGTGTCCCGCTGTGTCCCGATGTGTCCCGTTGTTTCCCACTTTTTCCCCCGCTGTGTCCCCTGGTGAGTCCCCGCTGTGTCCCCGCTGTTTCCCGCTGTGTCCTCGCTGTGTCCCACGCTCTGTTCCGCTGTGTCCTCGCTGTGTCCCCTGCTGTGCCCCGTTGTGTCCCCAGCTGTGTACCCCGCTGTGTCCTGCTGTGTCCCCGCTGTATGGATGCTGTTTCCCGTTGGGTCCCGCTGTGTCCTCTCTGTGTTCCCCGTTGTATCCCGCTGTGTCCCCCGCTGTGTCCCCCGCTGTGTCCTGCAGTGTCCCCGGCTGTGTTTCGTTGTGTCCCGTTGTGTCCGCTGCTGTGTACCTGCTGTGTCCCTGCTGTGTCCCCGCTGTGTCCCGCTGTGTTCCGCTGTGTCCGGCGCTGTGTCCCGCTGTGTCCCGCTGTTTACTGCTGTGTCCCCCGCTGAGTCCCGCTGTGTCCCAGCTGTGTCCCGCTGTGTCCCACCTGTATCCCCCGCTGTGTCCCGCTGTGTCCCACTGTGTCCCCCGCTGTGTCCACGCTATGTCCCGATGTGTCCCCCGCTTTGTCCTGCTGTGTCCACTGCTGTGTCCCCGTTGTATCCCGCTGTTTCCAGCCCTGTGTCCCGCTGTGTCCTCGCTGTATCCCCTGCTGTGTCCCGCTGTGTCCTCGCTGTGTCCCCCGCTGTGTCCCGCTATTTCCCTCGCTGTGTCCCGCTGTGTCCCACTGTGTCCCTGCTGTGACACGCTGTGTCCCGCTGTGTCCCGACTGTGTCCCCGCTGTGTCCCGCTGTGTACCCCGCTTTGTCCAGCTTTGTCCCCGCTGTGTCTGGCTGTGTCCCACGCTCTGTCCCCCACTGTGTTCCGCTGTGTCCCCCGCTGTGTCCCACTGTGTCCCGCTGTGTCCCCCGCTGTGTCCCGCTGTGTCCCCACAGGGTCACCGCTGTTTCCCGCTGTGTCCCCACTGTGTCCCTGCTGTGTCCCCACTTTGTCACGCTGTGTCCCGCTGTGTTCTCGCTGTGTCCCCCGCTGTGTTCAGCTTTGTCCTTGCTGTGTCCCCTGCTGTGTCCCATTGTGTCCCCCTGTGTCCTCGCTGTGTCCCATGCTGTGTCCCGCCGTGTCCCCGCTGTGTCCCCCACTGTGTCCCACTGTGTCCTCGCTGTATTCCCCGCTGTGTCCCGCTGTGTACCCCTGTGTGTCCCTCTCTGCGTCCCGCTGGGTCTCCCGCTGTGTCCAGCTGTGTCCCGCTGTGTCCCCCGCTGTGTCCCTGCTGTGTCCCCGCCGTGTCCTGCTGTACATTGCGCTGTCCCCTGCTGAGTCCTGCTGTGTCCCTGCTGTGTCCCGCTGTGTCCGACACTGTGTCCTGCTGTGTCTATAGCTGTGTCCCCGATGTGTCCCGCTGTGTCTTCGCTGTGTTCCCCGCTGTGTCCTGCTGTGTACCCCTCTGTGTCCCTGATGTGTCCCCGCTGTGTCCTGCTGTGTCCCGCTGGGTACTGCTGTGTCCCCCGCTGAGTCCCGTTGTGTCCCCGCTGTGTCCCAATGTGTCCTCGCTGTGTCCCCCGCTGTGTCCCGCTGTGACCCGCAGGGTCACCGCTGTTTTCTGCTGTGTCCCGCTGTGTTCCGTGGTGACCCGCTTTGTCCCCTGCTGTGTCCCCCGCTGAGTCCCCGCTGTGTCCCCGCTGTGTCCCGCTTTGTCCTCCCTGTGTCCCTGGCTGTTTTCCGAACTGTCCTCCGCTGTGTCCCTCTGTGTCCCGCTGTGTCCCCCGCTGTATCGACGCTGTGTCCTGCTGGGTCCCTCTGGGTCCTCGCTGTGTTCCCCGCTGTGTCCCGCTGTGTCCCCCGCTGTGTCCCCCGCTGTGTTCCCCGCTGTGTCCCGCTGTGTCATCGCTGGGTCCCCAGCTGTGTCCCGCTGTGTCCCCCGCTGTGTCCCATTGTGTCCCGCTGTGTCCTCGCTGTGTCCCCCGCTGTCTCCCGCTTTGTCCCATGCTGTGTCCCGCTGTGTCCTCGCTGTGTCCCACGCTGTGTCCTGCTGTGTCCCCACTGTGTCCCCCGCTCTGTCCCACTGTGTCCCGCTGTGTACCCTGCTGTGTCCCGCTATGTTCCCGCAGTGTCCCTGCTGTGTCCTGCTGTGTCCCCGTGTGTCCCATGTGTCCCGCTTTGTTCCCCGCTGTGTCCCCTGGTGAGTCCCCGCTTCTGTCCCCCCGCTGTGTCCC
>NW_012310502.1:0-2400 GCF_000151885.1 Dipodomys ordii | reverse complement strand
TGTGTCCCGCTGTGTTCCGTGGTGTCCTCGCTGTGTCCCCCTGCTGTGTCCCGTTGTGTCCCGCTGTGTCCTGGCTTTGTCCCCCACTGTGTCCCGCTGTGTCCCCCGCTGTTTCCCACTGTGTCCTCCACTGTGTACCACTGTGTCCCCGCAGGTTCCCCTCTGTTTCCCGCTGTGTCCCGCTGTGTTCCGTGGTGTCCTCGCTGTGTCACCCTGCTGTGTCCCGCTGTGTCCCGCTGTGTCCCCCACTGTGTCCCCCGCTGTGTCCCTATGTGTCCCACGCTTTGTCTCCCTGTGTCCCCGCAGTTTCCCCGCTGTGTCCCGCTGTTTCCCACTGTGTTCTGTGGTGTCCCGCTTTGTCCCCCGCTGTGTCCCACGGTGAGTCGCCGCTGTGTCCCCGCTTTGTCCCGCTGAGTCCTCCATGTGTCCCCTGCTGTGTCCCGCTGTGTCCCCCGCTGTGTCCCGCTGTGTCCACTGCTGGGACCCGGCTGTGTCCCGCTGTTTCCCGCTGTGTCCTCACTGTGTCCCACTCTGTGTTCCGTTGTGTCCTCGCTGTGTCCCCCGCTGTGTCCCGCTGTGTCCCCCGCTGTGCCCTGCAGTGTCCCGCTCTGTCCCGCTGTGTCCTCGCTGTGTCCCGCTGTGTCCCGCTGTGTCCCCCACTGTTTCCCCTGCTGTGTCCAGCTGTGTCCCCCACTGTGTCCCACTCTGTCCCCCTCTGTGTCCCGCTGTGTCCCCTGCTGTGTCCCACTGTGTCCCCGCAGTGTCACTGCTGTTTCCTGCTGTGTCCCGCTGTGTTTCGTGGTGTCCCTCTTTGTCTCCCGCTGTGTCCCCCGCTGTGTCCCGCTGTGTCCGACTGTGTCCCACTCTGTCCCCGCTGTGTCCCGCTGTGTCCCGCTGTGTCCCACTGCGTCCCGCTGTGTCCCGCTGTGCCCCCACTGTGTCCCGTTGTGTCCACAGCTTTGTACCATGCTGTGTAACGCTGTGTCTCCGCTGTATCGACGCTGTGTCCCGCTGGGTCCCGATGTGTCCTCGCTGTGTTCCCTGCTGTGTCCAGCTGTTTCCCCAATTTGTCCCCCACTGTGTCCTCGCTGTCTCCCCCGCTGTGTCCCTCTGTGTCCTCGCTGTGTCCCCCTCTGTGTCCCGCTGTGTCCCCCGCCGTGTCCCGCTGTGTCCCGCTGTGTCCTGCTGCGGTCCGGCTGTTTCCCGCTGTGTCCCGCTTTGTCCCCCACTGTGTCGCGCAGTGACCCCTCTGTGTCTCGCTGTGTCCCACTTTGTCCCGTGGTGTCCCGCTTTGTCCCCCGCTGTGTCCCCGGCTGAGTCTCGCTGTGTCCCCACTGTGTCCTCTCTGTGTCCCCCGCTGTGTCCTGCTCTGTTCCCCACTGTGTCTCCCGTTTTGTCCCTGCTGTGCCCCGCTGTGTCCCGCTGTGTCCCGCTGTGTCCCCCACTGTGTCCCGTTGTGTCAACAGCTGTGTACCCCACTGTGTCCCTGCTGTATCGACGCTGTGTCTCGCTGGGTCCTGCTGTGTCCCTCTCTGTGTTCCCCATTGTGTCCCGCTGTGTCCCCCGCTGTGTCACTCGCTGTATCCCCCGCTGTGTCCCGCTGTGTCCCGCTGTGTCCCCCGCTGTGTCCTTGCTGTGTCCCCGCTGGGTCCCGCTGGGTCCCGCAGTGTCCCCCGCTGAGTCCCGTTGTGTCACCGCTGTGTCCCGCTGTGTCCCCGCTCTATCGATGCTGTGTCCCGCTGGGTCTCGCTGTGTCCTCTCTTTGTTCCCCGCTGGGTCCCGCTGTGTCCCCCGCTGTGTCTCTCGCTGTGTCCCACTGTGTCCCCGGCTGTGTCCGGCTGTGTCCCGCTGTGTCCCCCGCTGTGTCCTTTCTGTGTCCCCGCTGTGTCCCGCTGTGTCCCGCAGTGTCCCCTGCTGTGTCCCGCTGTGTCACCGCTGTGTCCCGCTGTGTCCTCGCTGTGTCCCCCGCTGTGTCCCGCTTTGTCCTTGCTGTGTACCCCGCTGTGTTCCTCTGTGTCCCCGGCTGTGTCCTGCTGTGTCCCCTGCTGTGTCCCCACTGTGTCACGCTGTGTTTCGCTGTGGCCGGCTGTGTCCTCGCTCTGTCTCCCTCAGTGTCCAGCTGTGTCCTCCCTGTGTCCCCCGCTGTGTCCCGCTGAGTCCCCTGCTGTGTCCCGCTGTGTCCCGCTGTGTCACGCTTTGTCCCATCTGTGTGCCTCTGTGTCCAGCTCTGTCCCCGTTGTGTGTCCGCTGTGCCCCGCTGTGTACCCTTCTGTGTCCAGCTGTGTCCCCTCTGTGTCCCGCTGTGTCCCTTGTCTGTCCCCCGCTGTCCACCGCTGTGTTCCCCGGCTGTGTCACGCAGTGTCCCCGCTGTGTCCCTCTGTTTCCTACTGTGTCCCGTGG
>NW_012310501.1:0-2400 GCF_000151885.1 Dipodomys ordii | reverse complement strand
TGGGCACAGAGGGACACAGCGAGAACAGCGGTGACAAAGCGGGGACTATATCAGGACACAGCAGGGTCACAGCAGGACACAGCGGGGACACAGCGGGACACACCGGGACACAGCGGGACACAGTGGGACTCTGCGGGGACACAGAGGGGACACAGCCAGGACACTGCAGGGGACACAGCAGGGACACAGCGGGGACACAGCGGAACACAGCGGGACACAGCGGGACACAGTGGGACACAGCGGGGGACACAGCGGGACACAGCGGGGGACATAGAGGCGGACACAGCGGGACACAGCAGGACACAGCGGGACACAGCGGGGGACACAGCGGGGACTTAGCGGGACACAGCGGACACAGCGGGCCACAGCGTGACACAGAGTGACACAGCGGGGACACAGCGGGGGACACAGCGAGGACACAGGTGTACACAGCGGGACAGAGCGTGGACACAGCGGGACACAGCGGGGACACAGCAGGGACACAGCAGGGACACAGCGGGGACTCAGCAACGACACAGCGGGGGACACAGCGGGACACAGCGGGGGACACAGTGGGGGACAAAGAGGTGGACACAGCGGGACACAGCGGGACACATCGGGGACACAGCGGGGACACAGTGGGACACAGCGGGGACTCAGCGGGACACAGCTGGACACAGCGGGGACAAAGTGAGAACAGAGCGGGACACAGCGTCGACCCAGCGGGGACACAGCAGGACACAGTGTGGGAGAGCGGGGGACACAGAGGGACACAGCGGGACACAGCTGTGTACACATGGAGGACACAGCGGGACACCGCAGGGTCTAGGCAGTGGACACAACGGGACACAGTGGGAGACACAGTGGGACACAGCGGGAAACAGCGCGACACAGCGGAGACACAGCGGGGGACACAGCGAGGACACAGCGGGACACACAATGTTCACATCGGGACACAGCGGGGACACAGCGGGGACAAATCATGGGACAGCAGGGACACAGCGGGGGAAACAGCGGGGACCCAGCGGTAAACAGAGGGACACAGCAGGGACACAGCGGGACACAGCGGGACACAGCGGGAGACACAGCAGGACACAGCGGGGGACACAGCGGGACACTGCGGGACACAGTGGGGACAGAGCGGTACACAGCGGGGACACAGCAGAGGACACAGCGGGGGACAAAGCGAGACACCACAGGACACAGCGGGACACAGCGGGGACACAGCGGGGACACAGTGGTGACACAGCAAGGACACAGCGGTGGACACAGCGGAACACAGCGGGACACAGCGGCGACACAACAGGACACAGCGGGAACACAGCGGGGACACAGAGGGACACAGCGGGGGAAATAGAGGTGGACAAAGCTGGACACAGCGGGACACAACAGGACACAGCGGGGACACAGCGGGGACACAGAGGGACACAGCGGGGGACATAGAGGCGGACAAAGCGGGACACAGCGGGACACAGCGGGACACAGCGGGGACACAACGGGGAACAAAGCGCGGACATAGCGGGACACAACGGGGGACACAGCGAGGACACAGCGGGACACAGCGGGGTCACAGCAGGACACAGCGGGGAAACAGCGGGACACACCGGGACACAGCGGGGACACAGCGGGGACACAGCGCTGACACAGTGGAACAGAGCGGGGACACAGCGGGACACAGTGGGACACAGCTGGACACAGGGGGAGACACAGCGGGAGACAGCGGGACACTGTGGGACTCGGCGGGGACACAGAGGGGACACAGCAAGTACACTGCGGGGGACAGAGCCGGACACATCGGGGACACAGCAGGGTCACAGCGGGACACAGCGGGACACAGCTGGACACAGCGGGGACAAAGTGAGAACAGAGCGGGACACAGCGTCGACCCAGCGGAGACACAGCAAGACACAGCGGGCGAGAGCGGGGACACAGAGGGACACAGCGGGACACAGCGGGGACACAGCGAGGACACAGCGGGACACAGCAGGGCCAAGGCAGTGGACACAGCGGGACACAGTGGGAGACACAGTGGGACACAGCGGGACACAGCGCGACATAGCGGAGACACAGCGGGGGACACAGCGAGGACACAGCGGGACACATAATGTTCACATCAGGAGACAGCGGGGACACAGCGGGACACAGCGGGACACAGCGGAGACACAGCGGGGACAAAGCTTGGGACAGCATGGAGACACAGCGGGACACAACAGGACACAGCGGGGACACAGCAGGGACACAGAGGGACACAGCGGAGGACATAGAGGCGGACAAATCGGGACACAGCAGGACACAGCGGGACACAGCTGGGGACACAGCGGCGACACAGGGGGACACAGCGTGGACACAGCGGGGGACAACGCACGGACATAGCGGGACACAAAGGGGGACACAGCGCGGACACAGCGTGATACAGTGTGG
>NW_012310500.1:0-2400 GCF_000151885.1 Dipodomys ordii | reverse complement strand
TCCTCTTCTTCTCCTTCTTTTTCGTCTTCTTCTTCTTCCTTTCTTTCTTCTGCTTCTGCTTTTCCTGCTTCTTCTGTTTCTACTGTTTCTCTTTCTGCTTCTCATTCTGCTTCTGCTTCTCCTTCTGCTTCTCCTATTGCTTCTGCTGCACTTCCTTCTCCTTCTCCTTCTCCTACTTCTGCTTCTCCTTCTGCTTCTGCTTCTTCTGCTTCTCCTGCTTCTCGTTCTGCATCTTTTTCTGCTTCTGCTTCTCCTTCTGCTGCTTCTTCTGCTTCTGCTAATCCTTCTTCTGATTCTCCTTCTGATTCTCCTTCTACTTCTCTTTCTGCTGTTCCTTCTCCTTCTTCTGCTTCTCCCTCTGATTCTTCTTCTTATGCTTATTCTTTTTCTACTGCTTCTGCTTCTCCTGCTTCTGCTTCTTCTGCTTCTACTTCTTCTCCTTATGCTTCTCCTTCTCCTTCTTCTTCTTCTTCTTCTTCTTCTTCTTCTTCTTCTTCTTCTTCTTCTTCTTCTTCTTCTTCTTCTTCTTCTTCTTCTTCTTCTTCTTCTTCTTCTCTTTCTTCCGCTTCTTATTTTCCTGCTTCTTCTGCTTCTACTGCTTCTCTTTCTGCTTCTCATTCTGCTTCTGCTTCTCCTTCTGCTAATCCTATTGCTTCTGCGGCTCTTCCTTTTCCTTCTCCTACTTCTACTTCTCCTTCTGCTTCTGCTTCTTCTGCTTCTCCTGCTTCTCCTTCTTCTTCAGGTTCTGCTTCTGCTTCTTCGGATACTTATGCTTCTGCTTCTCCTGCTTCTGCTTCTTCTGCTTCCCCTCCTTCTCTTTCTGCTTCTCCTTCTGTTTCTGCTTCTCCTTCTGCTTGTGCTTCTTGTCCTTCTCCTCTTTCTTCTGCTTCTGCTTCTCCTGTTTCTGCATCTCCTGCTTCTCCTTCTGCTGCAATTTCTGCTTTTCCTGGTGTTTTCTTTCTCCTGCTCCTTCTTCTGCTTCTCTTTCTGCTTCTCCTTCTGTTTCTCCTTCTCCTTCTCCTTCTCGTTCTTCTGCTTTTCCTTCTGCTTCTCCTTCTGCTTCTGCATCTTCTGCTTCTTCTGCTACTGCCTCTGCTTCTTCTGTTTCTTCTGCTTATCCTTCTGCTTCTCCTTCTGCTTTTGCTTCTCTTTCTGCTTCTGCTTCTCCTTCTGCTTCTCCAGATTCTGCTTCTTCTGCTTCTCCTGCTTCTCCTTCTGCTTCAGATTCTGCTTCTGCTTCTTCGGCTTCTTCTGCTTCTGCTTCTCCTGCTGCTGCTTCTTCTGCTTCTCCTGCTTCTCTTTCTGCTTTTCCTTCTGTTTCTGCTTCTCCTTCTGCTTCTTCTCCTTCTTTTTCTTCTGCTTCTGCTTCTCCAACTTCTGCTTCTCGTTCTGCTTCTCTTTCTGCTTCTCTTTCTGCTTCTCCTTCTCCTTCTTCTGCTTCTCCTTCTGCTTCTGCTTCTCCTTCTGCTTCTGCTTCAATTTCTCCATCTGCTGCTCATTCTGCTTCTGCGTCTTCTGTTTCTTCTGCTTCTCTTGCTTCTGCTTCTCCTGCTTCTCCTACTTCTCGTGCTGCTTTTCCTTCTGCGTCTCTTTCTGCTTCAGCTTATCCTTTTGCTTCTCCTACTCCTAATCCTTCTATTTCGCCTTATCCTTCTTGTCTTCTGCTTGTCCTGGTGCTACTGCTTCTGCTTATTCTACTATTTCTGTTTCTTCTGCTTCTGCTTCAGATTGTGCTTCTTCTGTTTCTCCTTCTGCTTCAGATTCTGCTTCTGCTTCTTTGGCTTCTCCTGTTTCTTCTGCTTCTGCTTCTCCTGCTTCTTCTGCTTCTCTTGCTTCTCTTTCTGCTTCTCCTCCGCCTCTGCTTCTCTTTCTGATTCTGCTTCTCATTCTGCTTCTCCAGATTCGCTTCTTTTGCTTCTCCTGCTACTCCTTCTGCTTCAGGTTCTGCTTCTGCTTCTTCGGATTCTTATGCTTCTGCTTCTCCTGCTTCTGCTTCTTCTGCTTCCCCTCCTTCTCTTTCTGCTTCTCCTTCTGTTTCTGCTTCTCCTTCTGTTTCTGCTTCTTCTCCTTCTTCTGTTTCTTCTGCTTCTGCTTCTCCTGCTTCTGCTTCTCCTGCTTCTCGTTCTGATTCTCTTTCTGCTTCTCCTTCTCCTTCTCCTTCTTCTGCTTCTCCTTCTGCTTCTACTTCTCCTACTGCTTCTGATTCTGCTTCTGCTTCTTCGGCTTCTCCTGTTTCTTCTGCTTCTGCTTCTCCTGCTTCTTCTGCTTCTCCTGCTTCTATTTCTGCTTCTCCTTCGCTTCTGCTTCTGCTTCTGCTCTTCTGCTTCTTCTGTTTCTTTTGCTTCTGTTTCTTCTGCTTCTTCTTCTTCTGTTTCTTCTGATTCTACTTCTGCTTCTCCT
>NW_012310499.1:0-2400 GCF_000151885.1 Dipodomys ordii | reverse complement strand
AAGGAGAAGGAGGAATGAGAAGCAGAAGGAGAAGCAGGAAAAACAGAAGAAGCAGAAACAGACGGAGAAGCAGAAGAAGGAGAAGCAGAAGCAGAAGGAAAAGCACAAGCAGAAGGAGATGCAGAAGGAGTAGCAGGAGAAGCAGAAGAAGCAGAAGCAGAAGGAGAAGAAGAAGGAGAAGAAGCAGAATCAGAAGAATCAGAAGGAGAAGTAGAAAGAGAAGCCGACGAAGAGAAGCAGAACGAGAAGCAGGAGAAGCAGAAGAAGCAGAGCGGGAGAAGCAGCAGAAGAAGAAACAGAAGAAATAGAAGGAGCAGAAGCAGAAGGAGGAGCAGAAGCAGAAGGAGAAGCAGAAAGAGAAGTAGGAAAAGCAGAAGAAGTAGAAGCAGGAGAAGCAGAAGCAGAAGAAACAGGAGAAGGACAAGAAGCAGAAGCAGAAGCAGAAGGAGAAGCAGAAAGAGAAGCACTAGAAGCAGAAGACCCAGGAAAAGCAGAAGCAGCAGAAAGAGAAGAAGAAGAAGAAGAAGAAGAAGAAGAAGAAGAAGAAGAAGAAGAAGAAGAAGAAGAAGAAGAAGAAGAAGAACAAGAACAAAAACAAGAACAAGAAGAAGAACAAGAACAAGAACAAGAAGAAGAAGAAGAACAAGAAGAAGAACAAGAAGAAGAAGAAGAAGAAGAAGAAGAACAAGAACAAGAACAAGAACAAGAAGAAGAAGAAGAACAAGAACAAGAAGAAGAAGAAGAAAAAGGAGAAGGAGAAGGAGAAGCAGTAGAAGCAGGAGAAGCAGAAGCAGGAGAAGCAGAAGCAGAAGAAAAAGAATAAGCATAAGAAGCAGAATCAGAGGGAGAAGCAGAAGAAGGAGAAGCAGAAGCAGAAGAAGCAGCAGAAGGAGAAGCAGAAGCAGAAGAAGATGCAGAAGGAGAAGCATAAGAAGGAGAAGGAGAAGGCGAAAGAGAAGGATTAGGAGTAGGAGAAGCAAAAGGATAAGCAGAAGCAGAAAGAGACGCAGAAGGAGAAGCAGCACGAGAAGTAGGAGAAGCAGGAGAAGCAGAAGCAGGAGAAACAGAAGAAACAGAAGACGCAGAAGCAGAATGAGAAGCAGAATTAGAAATTGAAGCAGAAGCAGAAGCAGAAGGAGAAGCAGAAGCAGAAGGAGAAGCAGAAGAAGGAGAAGGAGAAGCAGAAAGAGAATCAGCACGAGAAGTAGGAGAAGCAGGAGAAGCAGAAGCAGGAGAAGCAGAAGAAACAGAAGACGCAGAAGCAGAATGAGAAGCAGAAGGAGAAATTGAAGCAGAAGCAGAAGCAGAAGGAGAAGCAGAAGAAGGAGAAGGAGAAGCAGAAAGAGAAGCAGAAAGAGAAGCACAACGAGAAGCAGGAGAAGCAGAAGCAGGAGAAGCAGAAGCAGAAGAAACATAGGATGGAAAGAAGCAGAAGCAGAAGCAGAAACAGAAGGAAAAGCAGAAAGAGAAGCAGGAGAAGCAGAAGAAGCAGCAGCAGGAGAAGCAGAAGCAGAAGAAGCAGAAGAAGCAGAAGCAGAACCTGTAGCAGAAGGAGAAGCAGGAGAAGCAGAAGAAGCAGAATCTGGAGAAGCAGAAGGAGAAGCAGAAGCATAAAGAGAAATAGTAGAATAAGCAGAAGCAGAAGCAGCAGGAGAAGCAGAAGAAGATGATGGAGAAGGCGAGAGAGAAGGAGTAGGAGTAGGAGAAGCAAAAGGATAAGCAGAATCAGAAAGAGACGCAGAAGGAAAAGCAGCACGAGAAGTAGGAGAAGCAGGAGAAGCAGAAGCAGGAGATGCAGAAGAAACAGAAGACGCAGAAGCAGAATGAGAAGCAGAAGGAGAAATTGAAGCAGAAGCAGAAGCAGAAGGAGTAGCATAAGAAGGAGAAGGAGAAGCAGAAAGAAAAGCAGAATGAGAAGCAGAACGAGAAGCAGGAGAAGCAGAAGCAGGAGAAGCAGAAGCAGAAGAAACAGAATAAGGAGAAGAAGCAGAAGTAGAAGGAGAAGCAAAAACAGAAGGAGAAGCAGAAAGAGAAGGTGCGGAAACAGAAGAAGCAGAAGCAGAAGCATAAGAATCCGAAGAAGCAGAAGCAGAACCTGAAGCAGAAGGAGAAGCAGGAGAAGCAGAAGAAGCAGAATCTGCAGAAGCAGAAGGAGAAGCAGAAGCAGAAAGAGAACCAAAATCAGAAGGAGAAGCAGAAGAAACAGAAGAATCAGAAGCAGTAGCAGAAGAAGCTGAAGATGTAGAAGCAGAAAAAGAAGCACAAGAAATAGAAGAAGAATGAGAAGGAGAAGGAGAAACAGAAGGAGAAGCAGAAGCAGAAAAAGAATCAGGAAAAGCAGAAGTATAAACAGACGGAGAAGCAGAAGAAAGAAAAGGAGAAGCAGAAGAAGAAGCACAT
>NW_012310498.1:0-2400 GCF_000151885.1 Dipodomys ordii | reverse complement strand
CAGAAGCAGGAGAAGCAGAAGCAGAATGAAAAGCAGAAGAAGGAGAAATTGAAACAGAAGAAGATGCAGAAGGAGAAGCAGAAGAAGTAGTAGAAGCAGAAGAAGGAGAAGCAGTAGGAGAAGCATAAAGAGAAACAGAAGGAGAAGCAGGAGAAAGCAGAAGCAGGAGAAGCAGAATCAGAAGAAATAGAAGAAGGAGAAGAAGCAGAAGCAGAAAGAGAAGCAGAAACAGAAGGAGAAGCAAAAATAGAAAGCAGAAGAAGCCGAAGAAGCAAAAGCAGAACCTAAAGCAGAAGGAGAAGCAGGAGAAGAAGAAGAAGCAGAATCTGGAGAAGAAGAAGGAGAACCAGAAGGAGAAGCAGAAGCAGAAAGAGAAGCAAAAGCAGAAGGAGAAGCAGAAGGAGAAGCAGAAGAAACAGAAGAAGCAGAATCAGTAGCAGAAGAAGCTGAAGATGCAGAACCAGAAAGAGAAGCAGAAGGAATAGCACAAGAACGAGAAGGAGAAACAGAAGGAGAAGCAGAAGGAGACGCAGGAAAAGCAGAAGAAACAGAAGCAGACGGAGAAGAAGGAGAAGGAGAAGCCGAAGCAGAAGAAGAAGCAGAAGGAAAAGCACAAGCAGAAGGAGATGCAGAAGGAGAAGCAGGAGATGCAGAAGAAGCAGAAGCAGAAGGAGAAGAAGAAGAAGAATCAGAATCAGAAGAAGCAGAAGCAGAAATAGAAAGAAAAGCCGACGAAGAGAAGCAGAACGAGAAGCAGGAGAAGCAGGAGAAGCACAAGCGGGAGAAGCAGAAGAAGAAGAAACAGAAGAAGGAGAAGGAGCAGAAGCAGAAGGAGAAGCAGAAAGAGAACAGGAAAAGCAGAAGAAGCAGAAGCAGGAAAAGCAGAAGGAGAAGAAACAGGAGAAGGACAAGAAGCAGAAGCAGAAGCTGAAGGAGAAGCAGAAACAGAAGGAGAAGCGGAAAGAGAAAGAGGGGAAGAAGAAGAAGCAGAAGCAGGAGAAGCAGAAGCATAAGAATCCGAAGAAGCAGAAGCAGAACCTGAAGCAGAAGGAGAAGCAGGAGAAGCAAAAGAAGCAGAAACTGGAGAAGCAGAATGAGAAGCTGAAGTAGAAGCAGAAGCAGAAAGAGAATCAAAAGCAGAAGGAGAAGCAGAAGAAACAGAAGAAGCAGAAGCAGTAGCAGTTGCAGCAGAAGCAGAAGGAGAAGCAGAAGGAAAAGCAGAAGAATGAGAAGGAGAAGGAGAAACAGAAGGAGAAGCAGAAGGAGAATCAGAAGGAGAAGCAGAAGAAGCAGAAGGAGAAGCAGAAGGAGAAACAGAAGCAGAAGAAACAGCAGAAAGAGAAGCAGAAGCAGAAGAAGATGCAGAAGGAGAAGCAGGAGAAGCAGAAGAAGCAGAAGGAGAAGTAGAAGAAGGAGAAGGAGAAGGAAGAGCCGCAGATGCAATAGGAGAAGCAGAAAGAGAAGCAGAAGCAGAATGAGAAGCAGAAAGAGAAGCAGTAGAAGCAGAAGAAGCAGGAAAAGCAGAAGCAGAAGAAAGAGAAGAAGACAAAGAAGAAGAAGAAGCATAAAGAGAAGCATAAGGAGAAGCATAAGGAGAAGTATAAGGAGAAGCAGTAGAAGCAGAAGAAGCAGAAGCAGGAGAAGCTGAAGCAGAAGAAAAAGAATAAGCAAAAGAAGCAGAACAGAAGCAGTGGGAGAAGCAGAAGAAGGAGAAGGAGAAGGAGCAGCAGAAGGAGAAGCAGAAGCAGAAAGAGAAGCAGAAACAGAAGGAGAACAAGAAGGAGAAGCAGGAGAACCAGAAGAAGCAGAAAGAGAAGGAGAAGAAGGAGAAGCAGAAGTAGAATCAGAAGAAACAGAAGAAGAAGAAGAAGAAACAGAAGCAAAAGAAACAGAAGAAGGAGAAGAGCAGAAGCAGAAGCAGAAGGAGAAGCAGAAGCAGAAGGAGAAGCAGAAAGAGAAGCAGGAGAAGCAGAAGAAGCAGGAGAAGCAGAAGCAGAAGCAGAAGAAACAGGAGAAGCCGAAGAAGCAGAAGCAGAATCTGAAGCAGAAGGAGAAACAGAAGAAGCACAATCTGAAGCAGAAGCAGAAGAAACAGAAATAGTAGAATAAGCAGAAGTAGAAGCACCAGGACAAGCAGAAGAACAAGAAGGAGAAGGCGAAAGAGAAGGATTACGAGTAGGAGAAGCAAAAGGATAAGCTGAAGCAGAAAGAGACGCAGAAGGAAAAGCAGCACGAGAAGTAGGAGAAGCAGGAGAAGCATAAGCAAGAGAAGCAGAAGAAACAGAAGACGCAGAAGCAGAATGAGAAGCAGAAGGAGAAGGAGAAGCAAAAGGAGAAGCAGAAGAAGGAGAAGGAGAAGTAGAAGCAGAAAGAGAAGCAGAACGAGAAGCAGGAGAAGCA